>NC_133336.1:62450401-62627901 GCF_042186555.1 Aquarana catesbeiana
ACAATACCATGCAAATTAGCCTTTAAAATGAGCACTTTTGATTTCGAACGTTCGAGTCCCATAGACGTCAATGGGGTTCTAACGTTCGTGCGAACTTTCGGTCCGTTCGCAGGTTCTGGTGCGAACCGAACCGGGGGGTGTTCGGCTCATCCCTATATGAGAACACCAGCAATTGTCTTCAGGTAGCTTTAGGTGCACACTGTGCAGAGGACGCAGTACACTAACTGTAAATACTGTAGCTGCCTGCCTGTGGTATTAATAGGATCAGAACAACAGCATGTGTCTTCAGGTAGCTTTAGGTGCACACTGTGCAGAGGATGCACTACACTAACTGTAAATACTGCAGCTGGCTGCGGTACTAATAGGATCAGAAGAACACCGTCAATTTACTTCAGGTAGCTTTAGGAGCACACTGTGCAGAGGACGCACTACACTAACTTTAAATACTGCAGCTGCAATGATAAGAAAAAAGTTTGTCTGAATCAGCCGTTCTCATGTGGCCAAGTCCCGCTGTGCCTATTGTAATTCCATAGTATATAAATCTCCTTACTTATAAAAAAACATTTTAAGGGCCTGTGTCCATGGGATTTATTTCATTTTGAGTGGGTTTTGCAAGTCTCTGAGATTGGTAAACCCGCAGGTGAAATGCAGGTCAGAAGTAGGTAAGTCAAATGCATCTGTCAATGAATTCTGAATGATCTCGGAAGAATCTCAAACTGATGCTTGTCGAAACAGGCCCTAAAACTGTTCCTCCAACTGTTACCCCAAACACAAAGCATGTGTAAAATACAATAACTGTCATTTAAAAAAGTAATGTACTGTATCTGCCCCCCTTAAATTTGACCTCCTCATAATATAATTAAGGAGAAGGTTAGACCTGTGTCCAAATACTGTAATTAAATGGGCACCAATTATTTATAAAGTGCTAAAACAATTGCAATCAAATACCCCTCTTTGGATATGCTGTTCTTTTACATGTGGCCTAGTTTGTACTTTCTATGCTATTTGGCACGGTTTGTTGGATACTGTACCGCCTAAATAAAGAATTAGAAAAAACAAAAAGTATAATAAAATTACCCAAAATGCACATATCGCAATGGCCATCATTTAAGTCTGGTGGCATCTAGTGGTGAAAAGAACTTACTGCAGAGGACAGTGAAAGATTGAAGGTGAAGATTGAAGCAAAAGCAGCTCCACTCCTCCCCTATAGGACCCCACTCCCATAAATCTTTGCTCTGAGCCAGAGGCCGTGTTCCTTTTGTTGTCCTCCTCCAAAGGACCGGTTTGGTATTCAACTACCTGAAGTTTATCCTGCCCGCGATCAAGACCGGCCAAAGGCGACCACTGGGAAGACAGGTTGTGATACTCCGATAAGCCTTGGCTATTAGCAGGGTAGGGAGTGGGCAAACAGAAGAGGCACTGGAAGAGCTAAAGCCTTGTCAATGGCAGGCAAGCGGCGCAATGGCCAGATAGCCCAGCTATTAGCGAGTGCCACTATCTTCCCCAAGTACAGTGTGATCAGCCTACCTGGCCCGGTTTGATCGTGGAAGCAGGATTGAATTGCAGATCTGTGTTCATGCTGTGTGCGGTGATGTATACTTTTATGTTACGTATTCCATGGCAGCAGTTTGTGTGTTTTTCTGTTTGTCTGTTTTCTTCCCTGGCTCTAATGTCTTCTTATGGCATTGGCATTCAAAGCTGCTGCTTTCTCTTCTGGCCGGGCGTCCCTGGGTTACTCCTGCCCAGGGGCTCAACGCATGCATGCTGGGGGCGGCGGTGGTGTAATTTCAGTGGAGAAATTTAATCAGTACTGTTGATATTGGGATTTTTCTGTGGGGAGCTTGCAGCAGTTTCCCTAAATGCTGTGTGCAATAATCACAGGTATATGCTCCGCATTAAAGCAGAATTCCAGGCATTTTTCCGTTTATTAAAAGTCAGCAGCTACAAAAAGTGTAGCTGCTGACTTTTAATAAACAGACACTTATCTGTCCCATGGGCCAGCGATGCGGACACCCGAAGCCCCGCTCCTTTCCCCCTTCTTCTCCGCGGCGCCGTCATTGGAAGTGTGGGCACCCGGCCGTGACAGCTTGTGGCTTCATGGCTGAGCACGCGCTGCACATGCGTGAGTCGCGCTGCGTTTTCCAAGTGGACAGGCAATCTTCTGGGACCTGTGACATGTCCCAGATGATTGCCTAGAGTGAGGGGCCGCCTAGGGGGGACAGGAGGAGTCGCCTAGGCGGTCGAGAAGCGGAACAAGGAAGTGAGACAGGAAGTCCCTCTCTAAAGTAGGCACCCACTCCCCCCCCCCAAAATACTTTCATACCAAATGTGGCATTCAAGAGGGCGAGGAGTGCTTAAAGCGGAAGTTCCACTTTTGGGTGGAATGAGAAAAAGGAAGGTAGGACTTTAAATGAGGCTATTGATTTGTGGGGGTGAGATAATTAGAAAATATATTTAATTGGCATATTGAGTCTGACAATACATAATGATGCACATAGTAGAAAAGGTTTAATATGAATACACACACATACATGATGCTGACCTCATGAATAAATTACATATCAAAGGGACGGCATATGCAATTGACAAGAGATCTAATATGGATAAAATTAGTTATTGCAAATTCATATATGTATACGTCATCTAAATGGCACTATGCAGTGTAATCAATGGTAAGAAACACAGTATAATCATTTAGTTGTAGATAATGAGTATAACTAGGTTAATATCAGTAGGCAGGAGAATGCATCCTAAAAGCCCGACGCATTACGTGGATAATACCACTCTTCAGGGGCAGATGCATGCAACTGTAAAAAAAGATAACAAAACATGAGTTAGACCAGTATTATCAAATGTTATACCCCTCAATGGGGAGGATGTGTACAAGAGAAAAGGGAGAGAGTTACTCATCCCTCTGAGTACTTACATCATGATAAGTCTGGAAAATGGGGGACGAGGAATCAGAGGCTGTCCCAATTGTCTGTACTGGGAGCTGTGGAAGGAGCCCGCAGGAGAGAGACCGGGTGCACAAAACATCATCCCAAAGAAAAACGAAAGGCAGAAATCCAGGTAGTGGTATGAGTGGGCTTCATGTCTAAAAATATATATAAAAATGTAATATATATATATATATATATATATATATATATATATATATAACTATAAATTGTGGGAAGTAGCTAGAGCCCAATGCCAAAGTACAGGTGGACAAGTGAATGTGAAAAGTGTGTGAAGAGAGAAAAAAAAAAAAAGAGAGAAAAAAAAGGGAAAAAGTAAAAAAGGAAGAGAAAGAAAAAGAAAAAGAGAAAAAAAAAAAAAAAGAAAAAAGGTGGAAGAAAAAGAAAGAGGAACAGGAAGGAAGAGGAACAGCTTGCGGAGGCCGGCTTTAGACCGTGCGCACCTTAGACAATTTTCAGCAAAGGAGAAGACTTTCACAAGTTCCTTCGGTTTGCTGTAGGTCAAGAACATCTCCAGCTACAGCCATTCAGGCTTTCAACATCACCCTGTGTGTTTTCAGGGTCTTATTGGTTGTTATGGTCTTTATCAAAACAAGGAGCATATGCCTGCATAGTTACATGGATGTCCTTCCCCTACTGTCCCAAAACAGAGGGCAGCTGCTGGAGCCCAGAGCTCAGGTCTTTTCAATGCTTCTCAAATTTGGCTGGCAGATAAATTTGGAAAAGTCACCTGGTGCCCACTCAGTCTCCTGTGTGCCTCGAGGCTCAGTTTAATATAATCAAGAGGACCATTGCCTTGACTCCTGATGTTCTGGAGCAGAATACTCCTGGCCCTGTCTTCTTCCCACCTGCTAGCCTTTTAGTGTCTAAAATGATTGGCACTATGGTTTCTACGATTCCGAGGGTCAAGTGGAAGCTGGAGAAGGCAGCCCTTTCTTCAGCGATTGGGAATGAGGGGGCCTGTTGCCTGTCGGGGATAGCTCAAGGCAGGCGGGGCTGTCAATTTTGCAAGATTGTGTTGAAAATTCTGAGGCTACGAGCAGCCTTCTGCACCCTGCAGGCCTTTCACTATATAACAAAGGGAGCGTCAGTGCTCTTAGGTTAGTCAACACTTAGGCGGTCTCCACGTTAAAAGGCAAAGGGGGACTCACAGCCTGTTCTTTATTACAGGTAGCGGAACCAATTATGTCTTGGGCTCAAAAGAATCAAGCCTACATCTCAGTGGCTTATGTCCCCAGAGTCCAAAATATTCTAACAGACTTTCTTTCCAGAGTCCAATTGGACAACAACGAATGGTCTCTACATGTGGAGATTTTCAGGCGCAGATGCCCTAATGGATCATTGGAAATGCAGTACAACCTGTGCATTTCTTCCAGTCCTGATCAACCTCGGGTTTTCTACGAAGACTCCGAGGTTGTGGAGGTAGTGGCAGTGATGCCTTATTGGGCAATTAGGCCATGGTTCCCCTTGCTAGCACAGTTCAGCTTCTGAAACCCAGTGTACCTTCTCCTCAGGCCAGACCTTCTGTCACTGGGTGCAACTCTACATCCATGTCCAGCACAGTTGCACCTGTAGGTCAGGTTCTCGAGATTGGAGGTTCTTGGATGCTCCTCCAGAGTCATCTCCGCTCTCTTGAATACTAGAAGAATCAACGTAAATAAAGTTTATTGGATAATCTGATCAAAGTTTGTTCAATACATGTCTGCTTCCTCCAGTCGGATTTAGATCTGGCTCTATCGGTCAGCTCCCTCTGAGTTAAAGTGACAGCTTTTACAGGTTTCCGGTCTAGGCATCTTTTCCTGTCTAAAAATTCTTCAAGGGAGCAGCTAGGCTCAGACCTCAGAGTAAGCGGAGGTTTTTCAAATGGAGTCTCACTCTTGTTCTCAACTTCCTCTTGGGAATTGGAGCGGAGTGTTCTAGGGCCTTCCATTAAAGGCCTCTATGTCACGATCACCATTTTCCTGGCTATCACGTCAGCAAAAAAAGCCTCAGAGATTCACTGGTCATGGTGAACTTTTCTTACTTTCTTTCGAGTCGAGCGGTGCTGTTACCTATGCTTGACCCAATTCCCAAGGGTGCATCGGTCTTTCATGGGAGCCAAGAAATTGTTCTGCCAACCTTTAGAGTTCTAATTTGCATCCTTTAGTCGTGAGAGAGGGCATGCTGTGGATAAGTTGATTAAAGTGCATGTCTAATACACAGGGGATCCTGAGTTGACTCCCAGTAGGGCCTTCCTTCAGTTTTAGGAATCCCTCAGATATTGTGAAGTCATATCTACAAGCTACAGCTTCCTTCATGCTTCAGAATGCCTGTTCATTCTTTTCCTAGAAAGGAGAGAGAAAATGTGCCTCATCTAGGACGATGTGGCATGGATTGTGTAGGCCATCCAACAGACTCACAGAGCCAAGGGCTTGGCTCCTTTGGAGGTAGTGACTGCTCACTCGACCAGGAGTGGGTCTACATCTGGGGCAGCTTAGCAGCATGTGGTTCCCAACATAATCTAAGATGGCCTTGTGGTCCTCAATAAATTTGTGGCTCATTATTGTGCAGAGTCTGCTTCCTTATCCTCTGTTTATTTTGGCTTGCAGGTCCTGTCTGTTGATGGTACAAATTAAAGCCTTTGGGTTAGCATTGCCCGCCCATTGGGTGTATGACTAGTTAGTTCCCATACGTATGGTGCCATGGAGTCAGTCAGGAAAACTGAACATTTCCTATCAAATACTTACCGTAATTTTCCATTCCTGATAGACTCCATGGCAGCGGGAGTCCCTCCCCCAGTGTCTGGAGTAAGCCAGTTACAGAATGCAGCCTCTGGCTCAGAGCAAAGATTTATAGGAGTGGGGTCCTATAGGGGAGGAGTGGAGGTGGTCTTAACCCATACGTATGCTGCCATGGAGTCTATCAGGAAAGGAAAATTACGGTACGCATTTGATAGGAAATTTTACATTTTTCTTAATTTTGAAAGTGCTGGGCTGCTTAGCATGTGTGTCCGTGTGATACTGGAGTTCTGCTTTTTTTAAGTTTTGACTGCAGCTCTTTCAGGTTAGGTAGGGAGCAGCAAGAGAAGGGGGGGGGGCAAATTTTTTTCTTTGATTTACATTTATTTTAAAAATTAAAAAAAGGATACTCCTTCCAAAGACAACAATATGTTTCCATGAATAATAAATGTGCAAAAGTCTAACACAACAAAACACTGCTTCTTTGTGTTGACATGAACAGTCTTGGCATTTAACACAAACACAGTGGAACAATACAAGTTCTTTACTAAACAGCCCTAGCGGGTATATGAATAGCAAGGAGCAATTATACATGGAAAGAACAAGGCATACCCATTAGACTTTCCACTCAAACTGACATTACTAGTGGCTGCATTGTACGTATAAAATAGGGCAGCTTAACACACATTATGTAAAAGAAAAATGAATATCTTCCATTATGTGCGGTGCAAATGGGGGAAAAAGTACGGCTTTTTTTTATTTTTTTATATACAATTAAAAATAAATGATACTTCAGTGGCCTTTCTGTGTAATCATGAATGCAGTAAATGCTGTAATACCTTCCAAGCCTACTCTTTGTACACTACACTATAAATGTTACATTTGTTACTTTGCTTCACATTAGGTAGCTAGTCTGACAAAAATGATTAATTGCTAAGCTGGAGTCCTTGTATTCAGGATTTGCCAAAAATGGCAAAAATCAAAGGAAGGGGTTCATTTTCGATGACAGTTATTTAAAAGCCAGATGACTGTTTCTTTGTGATTAAAGTACAAACCGTATTACAAGAGGAGCACACAATAATGGGAGCTGTTTTTAAAATCTCTCCAAATACCTGTTCTGTATCATGTCAATTAGTTTTTTGAATACTGTAGTTAAAAAAAAAACCAAGATACAAAAATGAACTATGATTTGGGGATTTTCTCTGTTGTAGGGTCAATGCCATGGTCAGACTGGAAGTAAAAAGCAGATCTGGCACATAAAGTTGTATATGATCACACTTTGCCAGTGGTGACAAAGAAACCAGGGATCTGCGGTGAGGTCAGTGGCTGGTGAGGCACTGGCTAGTATCAGAGCCAGATACACACAGGTTACATACGCTGTGATCGTTAGAGCCAGAGCAATAATTTTAGCACTAGACCTCCTCCGTAACTCTAAATATGTAACCTGTAAAAAAATTTTAAAGCGTGGAGATTTTTATTAAGTACCGAAGGCTAACTTTAGTGTGTTTTGTTTTTTTTTTATATTCATGAAACAGTTTTATTAAATAAACCAATGTGATTTTAAAAATTGCTGCGCAAATACCGTGCAACATAAAAAGTTGCAACAACCACTATTTTATTCTCTAGAGTGTCTTCTAAAATAATATATATAATGTTTGGGGGGTTCTGAGTAATTTCCTAGCAAAAAAATTATGTTTTTTACATGTAGGAGATAAGTGTCAGAATTGGACTCGGTGACAAGGGGCTAATTACCATAAATAAGTAATATACATATAATTTATTATATATTGTCGTTTTTAAGCTAATTTTGCTATATTTTCAAAAACTTTACTCAAGCAGGTGGCTTAATGGACAAATTATTAAAGTTTGAAGTTATAACTTCAAACCAGTAATTTTACAGTAAATAGATAAATAATAAATTATGTTATAGCATAATAATATATGATTTAGCTTGATTAAAACAGTACCTTTTCAGCAGGCAGCAGATTCTCATGCGCCCTCTTAACTGTGTGAGAAAAACATGGAATTATGGGTAAATCTTATACCCATAAACCCATGCTTTTTCCTTCTAGTTAAGAGGGCTGGGCTGGAAGGGAGCAATTTACTTTTAGACACATGCCCCCTTCTATGACACAGCAGTGAGAGGAGAGCCTCCCCTGCAGCATTTGTATTGGACAGCTTGTTCCAATGGTGCTTTGAGACACTGTGAGCTCAACCTCTCGCCGAGCTACGACCCTTGAAACTTGATAGTTTTTTGTGTTTTTTGTGTTTTTTTTTTATGTTCATGGCTCTGCCTCACCTGCCTCCAATGACTGCACGTCCCTGAAAGAAACCTGGAACTTCTTGCATGCTTCACTGTTGCTCTGGAACTCTCTCCCTCATTCACTCAGGTTGTCCTCTAACATTAAAGCAGTAGTAAACCACTGGATGTTTTTTTTTAACCTGAAAAAGGCAATGTCATAATGTGCTAGTATGCATCACATACTAGTACATTATGTGAAACTTACCTGAAAATGAAGCCTTCCAGCAGCATGCTGTCACCGCTGAAGGTGCATCTATCTTAATCCGGTCTCCCTTCCGGGTTCATGGACTCTAGCTGTGGTGAGTGGCCAGAGCCACGATTACGTCACTCCCACGTATGGGCACCGGAGCAGACGTTTAAGGCACGGGACTTTGAAGGAACGGCTCGGTGGGCCATTCCTTTAGAGAGCATGCACCAGTGACATCACCGGCTGCATGTACAGTAAATATCTCCTAAACGGTGCACATTTAAGAGATATTTACAGTACCTAAAGGTAAGCCTGATTATAGGCCTACCTATTTGTAAAATTCATGCATGGGAGTTTACTCCCACTTTAAAGAGGAGCTTTAGTCTCCCCCCAAAAAATTAAAAGTCAGCAGCTACAAATACTGTAGCTGCTGACTTTTAATATAAGGGCACTTACCTGTCCAGGGATCCAGCACTATCCTCACCAGAGCCTTGGGCTTCAGGTGCAGATACCAGCATCTTAACTAAGAGAAACTGGCAGTGAAGCCTTGCAGCTTCACAACCGGTTTCCCGCTGTGCAAGCTTGAGCCATGCTGTGTATTGTGAATGGTCCCACGGTCTTCTGGGACCTGTGATGTGTCCCAGAAGGCTGCAGGCAAAGAGGAGGTGGGTGAACTTCTGCTCAGGTCACCAAGGCGATCCAGGCAGAAGTGGGAGCGAAAACCTGTCAAAACCAGGTACCCGCTCCCTCCCCCCAAACAAACAAGTGCCAAATGTAGCAGAAGAGGGGGGAGGGGGAAAACAAGCGGAACTTTCCCTTTTGGGTGAAGTTTTGCTTTAATTGTTTCAAGCTCTTCCTAAATCTGCCATAATAACCATTTTTTTTGGATAAATTTGGGAAGGGTTAAAACTAGGGATGATGTTCGGATTAACTGCTACCATGGCTTTGAAGTGTATATTGTGGGTTCAGGATCTGTCGTCCTGGCAAATGTATGCGTAGATTCACATCACTTTGTCAACCATAATGTACTGCATGGCCTTTGAACTATGGCCAGCAGGTTAAGAGGAACCAATAAGATGGCTTTTGGTTAAGCCAGCCCCATCACTATAAAAAAAAGGGGGGGGGGGGCACAGACCAGCCATAGTGTCAGTGAATAGGACACTGCAGTAGGGAAAGCAAGTAAACTGCATAGGGAGAATATATGGTACGTTAGGAAACTGTACTTTAATTCTGATTGCTAGCTCTTTGGGCAATTATTCTCTTTCCTGTCATTTATTCTAATTATTGGGGGGTTTATTGTCTTTTATTTTAAGGTTGATTTGAGGTCAGCCTTCTTTAGCGGCCGTCCTGTCCATAAAAAAAAAAAAAAAATCTGCATTACTTGCTTTTCTTTGTTTCAAGGGATTGTATTTTAGTGTTTACATTTATTTTAAGGGTATATTGCTTTTTTTTTTTTTTTTTTTTTTTTTTTTAAGTTTAAACAGCTTTTTTTGTTGTTGCAAGGCTTCCAAAAGTGGCTTTTTGTTTCAGCTGTGTTTTTTGGGGTTTTCATTTCTTTTGTGGGATGTTTTCATTTTTATTTCATGTTGATAGGGCAGTTTTAAGTTGAGGTTGCTCAAAATGGAGAATTCACTTGTTGTTAATGGCCATCTGTAATTGGAGCTGCCTTTTATTTGCAGCATATGACTGAAAGAAAAGAAAAATAAAGTGCAAGAACAGAACAGTCTGCAACAAAACCACCTCATATTATATTGCTTAAATTCATTGCACACCTATCTCCATAGATAAAATAAAAGTTAGACATATACCAGTTAGACCTATTATACCTGACTGTAACTGACTTACTGTTGGTAAATCTTACCACTGTGGTGGAAGATGGGACTTGTAGTTCATGCATTCACAAAAGTGGCAATGGCTGTGGGGGACAAGAACCCCTGCATGCTGTCACAGGGAGGTATTTTGAAAGGTGGAGAGGCACTTGGCACAATGTTACATGATACCCTTATATTTAGGGTGTAACATGTATCATGGCGTAAAAAGTGGAGTTAGCGTTTAATTCTTGTAGCAAAATACCTGCCTGTACTCTTTGTCCCTAGTAACTTTTGGCCTCTTATCCCTGGCTAAAACCTGCTGCTGCAATTTTACACTGCTGTATCATCTGCAGCACCTTAATCCTTTACATATAGCCCCCAGCCTGTTCAAACTGTCTAGTAAATTTGTGTGCAGATTTGGGATTTAAAAGTATTCTGCTGCTGTCCAATTTACACTGTTGTGTCATCTTTCATCTATATATCGTGTAGCAAAAAACCTGCCGGCATTCTATTTGTCTACTACAGTCAGGTCCATAAATATTGGGACATGGACACAATTCTAATCTTTTTGGCTCTATACACCACCACAATGGATTTGAAATGAAACAAGATGTGCTTTAACTGCAGACTTTCAGCTTTAATTTGAGGGTATTTACTTCCAAATCAGGTGAATGTTGTAATTCCTATACCAGTTTGTATATGTGCCTCCCACTTTGTAAGGGACCAAAAGTAATGAGACAATTGGCTGCTCAGCTGTTCTATGGCCAGGTGTGTGTGTTATTCCCTCATTATCCCATTTACAAGGAGCAGGTCCAGAGTTCATTTCAAGTGTGCTATTTGCATTTGGAATCTGTTGCTGTCAACTCTCAATATGAGATCCAAAGAGCTGTTACTATCAGTGAAGCAAGCCATCATTAGGCTGAAAAAACAAAACAAATCCATCAGAGAGATAGCAAAAACATTAGGTGTGGCCAAATCAATTGTTTGGAACATCCCTAAAAATAAAGAAAGCATCTGTGAGCTCAGTAACACCAAAAGACCCGGAAGACCACAGAAAAAAACTGTGGTGGATGACCGAAGAATTTGTTCCCTGGTGAAGAAAACACCCTTCACAACAGTTGGCTAGATCAAGAACACTCTCCAGGAGGTAGGTGTATGTCAACAATCAAGAGAAGACTTCACCAGAGTGAATACAGAGGGTTCACCACAAGATGTAAACCATTGGTGAGCCTCAAAAACAGGAAGGCCAGATTAGAGTTTGCCAAACATCTAAAAAAGCCTTCAGTTCTAGAACATAATCCTATGGACAGATGAGACCAAGATCAACTTGTACCAGAGTGATGGGAAGAGAAGAGTATAGAGAAGGAAATAAACTGCTCATGATCCAAAGTATACCACCTCATCATTGAAGCATGGTGGTGGTAGTGTCATGGTGTGGGCATGTATGGCTGCCAATGGAACTGGTTCTCTTGTATTTGATGATGTGACTGCTGACAAAAGCAGCAGGATGAATTCTGAAGTTTTTCGGGCAATATCTGCTCATATTCAGCAAAATGCTTCAGAACTAATTGAACGGCGCTTCACAGTGCAGATAGACAATGACCCGAAGCATACTGCAAAAAAAACCAAAGAGTTTAAGGGAAAGTAGTGGAATGTTATGCAATGGCCAAGTCAATCGCCTGACTTGAATCTGATTGAGCATGCATTTCACTTGCTGAAGACAAAACTGAAGGGAAAATGCCCCAAGAACAAGCAGGAACTGAAGACAGTTGCAGTAGAGGCCTGGCAAATCACCAGGGATTAAACCCAGCATCTGGTGATGTCTATGCGTTCCAGACTTCAGGCTGTAGTTGACTGCAAAGGATTTGCAACCAAGTATTAAAAAGTGAAAGTTTGATGGATGATTGTTAATCTGTCCCATTACTTTTGGTCCCTTAAAAAGTGGGAGGCACATATACAAACTGTTGTAATTCCTACACCGTTCACCTGATTTGGATGTAAATACCCTCAAATTAAAGCTGAAAGTCTGCAGTTAAAGCACATCTTGTTTGTTTCATTTCAAATCCATTGTGGTGGTGTATAGAGCCAAAAAGTTTAGAATTGTGTCCATGTCCCAATATTTATGGACCTGACTGTACATATTGGGAAGATCTCCCTCATTAAAACTGTTCTGCTAAATCCAGAGCAAATATATGCTGCTGCTTTATGGCGACACTTATGCCCCGTACACATGGTCAAATTCCCCGACAGAAAATGTGGGATCGGAGCGTGTTGTCGGAAATTCCGACCGTGTGTGGGCTCCATCGGACATTTTCCATCAGATTTTCTGACACACAAAGTTTGACAGCAGGCTATAAAATTTTCCGACAACAAAATCCGATAGCGTCAATTCCAACGCACAAAGTGCCACGCATGCTCAGAAAAAATTCTGAGACGGAACAGCTCGGTCTGGTAAAATTAGCTTTCGGAATGGATAGAGCACTTTCATCATGCTGCAATGTAAAAAATGGTTTAATACAGCGCACTCTCTTCTTCTTTATAATGTGAGAAGAATGAAGTAGTTTTGCTGCTCATATTCACACAGAGTTCTCACAAACTTCTTTCTTTATTAGTTATTGTGATTCCCTCAGTATATTTTGATTTGTCACATCTGACCAAATTTGTTTTTTGTGGGTTTTTTTGTTTTGTATTTTTTTCAAGGCTGATTTTTTTTTTTTTTTGGTTTTGTATTTTTTTCAAGGCTGATGTTTTTTTTTTTTCTTTTAATTGGTTTTACTCCATAATATTTTGTGTGTTGTGTGTCAAGTTACCACAACACCATTATTATCTTAGTGTTATTTAATCTCAATGAGCTTGCTTGGTGTTGGTGTCCCTTGTTAATTTCACATTGTATTTTTGAAATGGACCTGCCTCCTCACAAGCAAACTGTCCTTTTTGAAGGAAAACACACATAGGCGAGTATAATTGAACCAAAAATTCCTTTATTAAGGGCTCAGAACCAAACAAAGAGGGAGGCAACGCTGGATAAACATCATAAATTGGCGAAGCCTTGGACCCCCAGGGCACACATCAATTATTTGACAGCAAAAATTGGTGGCCTGAGGAGTCCATATATAAGGGAGTGCAATCTGGTCCAGAAGTCCCAGAGATCCGGAAAGCAGCAGATGACATCTGTGTCCCCAGGCTGTGGTACTACAAGAGGCTGCATCTTTTGCCAGACCAGACTGAACCCAGGGTCATCACTCTCTGGTCTTCCTTCCACGCTTCCTTCCCGGCTGTGGCTCTGGTGTTGGAGATGTGGCAGGAGGAGGAGTAGGACCTGGAGGAGGAGGAGGAGGACTATGTGTGAGGTCACAAATGTGGGTAGCACATGTTATTTGGCGCCTCAACCCCTTATTGAGAGCTTCCAAAATTAAGAACTCACACAGGAGTCATTGGCCCTCCTCCATCTGCATCATTCTGCAGGCAGTTATGCCAGCAAAGTCCTCCTCCACAGTGTGGGGGGTTCTCAGGGCCTCTGTAGCCTTCCAAAAGAGGCGTATGGCAGCCTCCTCCAGGTTATTACTCTTCCTGACACTTTTTCTTTGAAGGTGTAGGGGAGGGATCTGAGTATCAGGCAGCCTGCTTAGCCTGGCCACCTCCTGGCTGAGACTTCCCTGTGTATGAAAAAGGGACATGATTTTAGTTTTTGCTTCATCAATCACAATCATAAATTAGCAATCCAACATCTATTTAACATCATTAATTGGACAACCAGCAATATTTAGAAGAATGCTATACCTGGCTCAATCTGGGCTCCTCCACATGTTGCTGCCTGGAAGGCCCAGGTTGGGCGTCAGAAGCCTCAGCTGGGGGGGAAGGAAGCATGGAAGGAAGAGTGGAGAGTGCTGGCCTGGGTTCAGTCTGACCTGCCAGAAAATGCAGCCTGTCATAGTACCACAGCCTGGGGACATAAATGTCATCAGCAGCTCCTGATCTCTGGGAATCCTGGACCTGCTTGTGCTCCCTTAGATAAGTGCTCCTCAGGCCACCAATTAGGATCTTCAAATAGGTGATGTCTGCCGTGGGGATCACCGTCTTCACAAATTCCAACAAATTATCCAGCGCTGCCTTCCTCTTTGTTTGGTTCTTATAATCAGGATGGTTTATCTGCCATAGAGAGGGCAGCTCCCTGAACATATCAATGAAGATTGGCATAAAGTCCTTATCTTTCAAGATATCCATTTTCACTGCAAGACACAACACAAGACAAACCCTAATGTCAGCCTAAAGTCTTCTAAACTTGTGCAAATACAGGCCTCAATCTAGAAGCAGTATAGGCCCAATGTTAAATCTTACCTTCGCAATCACAATCGGTGCCTCCATTACTCCTTCCTCCGCTCACAGATCGTACGTACTACACACGCGTGTTAAGCTTTATAGACACTGCGCATGCGTGAAACTCCGCCCGCCCCTGACGTTCTTTCTAGTCTATTCCCAGCCCCTTCTCGTTCGGCGCAGTGGGGGAAGAGCACATGGCGGAGACAGAGCAGGTGTCTGATAATTACACCAACGAGGAGGAGGAGGAAAGCCCGGTGGCAGAAATGTCCCGATCCAGAAAGAGACAATTTAAGGCCTCAAATATGTCCTTTGTGGAGATGGTGGAGATTGTCGACATCCTGAAGAGGGCCGACTATGACGGGAAGTATGGACCTTACCCCAACGTCAGAAAGGCCAAGATCATGGCAAAAGTGGTCAAGAGTCTGCACCGGAATTTCGGGGTACGACGATCGAAAGATCAGCTCAGGAAGCGGTGGTCGGACCTCAAATTAAGAGAGCACGAGCAGTACAGAAAGATCCGGAGAGTGCTGCAAAAAAGTAAGTAGTTGTGCTGTTTTCATATTCTTTATGTTTATTACGTTCGTGCTGCTCCATGTGCTTTTCTTAACTGTTATCCAGTTTAAAATGGCAACTTTCATGTTCATGGGCACATTATTCATTCATATAAAACATTGTTCGTTCGGCCTAGAAAACACCATTGTTTTGGCCATATGCATTTGCCCACATTTTTTATGGCCTACTTGTCTGCAAATAATTTGGTTGTGTAGATGGGTTTGTAACTAGAATGAAATGCAAACTAGATTCTGTGTAAGGAGTAGCTTTGTAAGGAGTAACACTCAGTAGCTGTTTACACATCTGGACGCTGGAGCTCTAGTGTGGGACACAAGAACACCCTTTTTATTAGGGGGCCCACACAGGTGCTCCAGTGTATACTATAGGGGTGTCTCCATCTGTGAAGCTTGTACAAAACAGGTAAAGTATTGAAGCTTGACAAAGGACACTAAAAATTCTACATCTTGGAACTCTGCCAAAATAGACAATTGTACCCCACTTCCAAGCAATGTTTCATATTCCTATTTCTGCCATGAAATATCTGTGTACTAAGTATAGCTATTTTTTTTTACATAGGGGATAAAAGACTCGGAGGACACCCCTCATCCGAGGAGACCACAGACCCCCCACCTCTGGAAGAAGGGGAAATCCACCCAAGCCAAGCAGAGCAGGAGGAGGAAGACGTGGTGGAAATTGGCACCACAACAGGTGAGTGTCTGCGACCACAGGCTCAGGTAAGAGATGGATGCCGACATATTTATAATACATGGTGTGTTTTTGTTTCTATCTTTTTAGGTGATCGTGATGTTGTGGATCCAGGGCATTTCACCTCGGAAAGTGCACAGATCCTGATCGGGGAGATCATGGGGTGCAATAGGGACTTGTAAAACATCCAGAAAAGCATCAATGATGTTAAAAAAAAACTGAAGAGCATCATTGATGTTTTAGGGAGAGTTTAAAACCCCTCAAAATCCCTATTTTTTTTTTGCACTTTGTGACATAAAAATTTTTACCATTTTTTAAAATATTTGCGAAAAGCCAAATTTTGAAGAGGCACACAGTGTGTCAACATGTGCTATCTGCCATCACGGGAGATCAATGGACGCGTTTTGGGGGTGCAACCCCTTCCTCAATAATAAAGTAGCTGTGAGGAAGAGGTTGCACCCACCCTTGATCCCCCATGATGGCAGCTAGCACATGTTGACATTCGGCAATTGGTGTGCATCTTCAAAATTTGGCTTTTCTAGGGGTGACTTCACCCCATCTGAACGCAATATCAAACACAGTTTCTAAATACTCATGTCTGATATTGCCTTCAAGTTCTACCAAATGTGAACTTTGTAAGTTCAAGATTTGTGTCTTTCTTGTTTGTTTTAAACATGCCTGTTTTGTCTTAAACGGACATTTCTACTTTCTAATGTGACCCCAAAAGTTTATATACAACAAACATGTTGGTTTGTTTTAAAAACCTTTTCTAAATACACATGTGATTGTGCTGGTATTAAAAAGAATGGTAATCAAGAAAGTGTGGATTATTGTGTCAACGCTCCAAAACTTTTGTTGTGCTCTAATTGGTGTTTTCAGTGACAATAGGGGTTATTTCCTAAGGGCAAATCCACTTTGCACTACAAGTGCAGTTTCAAGTGCACTTGTAGTGCAAAGTGTCTTTGCCTTTAGTAAATAACACCCAACAATGCTTTGTAATGTTACACAATCACGCCATTTTCAGGACTCACCACATTTCTGTCAGGGTCAGCTAAAAGAAACACAAGCAGTATATGTCACCAAAGATTTTAGTAGTTAAATTCTTTTTTTATTTGAAAAAGGCTTCAGTCATTGTCTAGCATTGTCTAGCATATTGATAGCCCCCCTACCTGCAAAGTATTCAAGGTATCTTAGATCACGGGCACTCGGGGGGGGCAAGCCAGGACGGCCACTTTCAAGCGCCGTCAGGGTTGGTTCATTTTGAATTCCAGCCTCAGGCCCAACTGAGCCAGCATAGTTGGCAGAATGCTGCTGTAAAAAGTTGTGTAGAACACAGCACGCCAGGATGATATGATTCAGTTTGTACTCCACCATGTGTATGGGTGTAAGAAATAGGCAGAACCGGCTGGCCAAGATTCCAAACGTGTTCTCCACCACTCTTCTGGCTCTGGCCAGCCGGTGATTAAAAACCCTCTGGTCTGGGGTGAGGGTCCTCATCGGGAATGGCCGCATAAGATGGTCCCCCAGCGCAAACGCTTCATCTGCAACGAAGACGAATGGGAGTCCTTCCACATTGTCTTCTGGAGGTGGAAAGTCCAAGCTGCCATTCTGGAGACGTCTGTAGAACTCTGTCTGGGTGATGACTCCACCATCTGACATCCGGCCATTCTTCCCCATGTCCACATACAGGAACTCGTAAGTAGCCGACACCACCACCAACATCACAATACTATTGAACCCCTTATAGTTGTAATAGTATGACCCCGAGTTGGGTGGTGGGATGATGTGGACGTGTTTCCCATCAATTGCCCCTCCGCAGTTAGGAAAGTCCCACCGCTGGGCAAAGTGGGAGGCCACATTCTGCCATTCCTGTGGCGTAGAAGGAAACTGTGGAGTCAAACAAGAAAAAAAATTAGTAATTTTGCACATAAACAGGGAAAGCAGATTAGACACAAACATTCTTGGCCAACAGCAAGATAACATTTATTTGAGGGAGTTTTTAAAGACCAAAGTATAAAGGTAAACCTATCAGATTCCCCCTCCCCCACCCCCTCTCATGGGCCATTTCTAACATTATAGGGGGGGGACTCTTGGACAGGTAACCCTCTCCATTTCATTGAGAGATGAATGCCTAAATAATGGGTATTACTTTGGCCAGCCCCTCCTTAGTTACACTATTGGCAGCCCACTGGACAGGTAAGAAGTGTCATAATACAAAGTTATAAATACACATCGTACACATTTGAGCACATTTGGACATTCTGCTATTACCTATCAAGATAATAATAGCATACAAAAACTTTAAACAGTACCATTTGAAAGTATACAGGCAGGCCCTTGCACTACATGCTTTGGGGAATGTATCCATAAATCTGACCACAAAAGAGATGGGTATAGTGTGTATGGGTTTGGGAAAGTCAGCAGATAGATGATTGAGGATAGAAAGAGAATTGTTATCAGCTGACTTAGCAGTTGGGGGGAGGGAGGGTTCCAAATGATTGGGGGACCCCCCAAAAAAAGCCTCTGGCACTCTGCCTGAATTTAAAGCACAAATCACATTTAAAAACATTTTAGGGGTGTTTGGGGTAAAGCACTACTATGGAGCTGATAAAATACATTGTTAAGTGAATACACGAGGTGAATATAGGGACAGGAGACCATGCTGGGGAGGTTAGTGAAGGCAAATATGTATGAAGGACAAAATAATAATTACAGAAAAATCCAGCATGCATGAGGACAAAGGGGACATTCATAGCATTCACAGCATATTCCAATCATGATAATTTGGGAATGAGGAAAGAAATACAATACATTAGCAAACATTAAATACAATAAAATGTGATATTAAAGGATAAAAATCTTACCTTAATATACTCCTTCTGCAGGACCTGTATGATGGCAGAACAGGTCTCCGGGATAAAGTCTTGCAGGCTTCTCCCCGTCACCAAGTACCGCAGGGTGGCGACTAGCCTCTGCTCCGGAGTGATGGCTTGCCTCATGCAGGTATCCTGCCTGCTGATATAGGGGGTCAGTGAAGCCAACAAATGGTGAAATACGGGGTCCGTCATCCAGAGAAAGTTCCTGAAATCATAAGGATTATTCTCACGGATCTCACGGAGCAAAGGCATATGACAGAACTGGTCATGCTGAAGCAACCAATTCTTAGTCCATGAACTCCTGCCCACCCTGTTAATGGCCTGGACTTGTGTCAAGGTCAGGACCCCAACACCAAGCCCCCGCACAGCATGAACTCTACGATGAGTACGTATACGCAACATGGTCGGCTGCTCAGAACGAAGTAACAGAACGCACTGAAGAACAGCAAGGCCTGTGAAGAGCGACCTGAAAAACAGTAACGAACGAACAAGAACACAATGACAAGAGTCACGCGTCACTCGCTACACACACTGAAGAGCAGATACAAACCCACAAGCACAAACTGAACAGCACAAAACGATCTGAAAACCACGAGTCTGAAAAAGCGCGAATCGTCTCTCAAACTTTTACTAACACGAGATTAGCAAAAGGAGCCCAAAGGGTGCCGCGCTTGGTTCTGAACTGGCCTTTTCTAGTCTCGTTGTACATGGTGTACATCACCGCGTTCTTGGCGATCGCAAATTCCGACAACTTTGTGCGACCGTGTGTATGCAAAACAAGTTTGAGCCAACATCCGTCGGAAAAAATCCATGGATTTTGTTATCGGAATGTCTGATCAATGTATGATCGTGTGTACGGGGCATAAGACTGTTTATGAAAATCAAATCAAAGTAATATTTCTATTAGTCCTAAAAATGGGCAGAACATAACAAGATTCACACCCCCCCCCCCCTTAGGCCTTAACCACTTCAGCCCTGGAAGGTTTTACCCTCTTCCTGTCCAGGGCAATAACAATTTGGCACTGAACTGTTTTAACTGGTAATTGCATGGTCATGCAATGCTGTATCCAAACAAAATTTGCGTCCTTTTTTCCCCACAAATAGAGCTTTCTTTTGGTGTTATTTGATCACCTCTGCGGTTTTAATTTTTGCGATATAAACTAAATTGTAGTCATACATTTAGGCCAAAAAGCATTCAGCCACATGACGGGTAAAAAAAAAATAAGAATTCAATAACTTTTGCGCAAAAGTTATAGCGTCTACAAACTAGGGTACATTTTCTGGAATTTATGAAGCTTTTAGTTTATGACTGCCCATCTCATTTCTTGAGGTGCTAAAATGGCAGGGCAGTACAACCCCCCCCCCTCCAAATTACCCCATTTTTGAAAGTAGACACCCCAAGGAATTTGCTGAGAGGCTTGTTGAGCACATTTAATATTTAATTTTTTTGTCATAAGTGATTGAAAAATGACAAAAAAAAATTTACAGAAAGTTCTCACTGAAATTACCCCTTTTTTGAAAGTAGACACCCCAAGCTATTTGCTGAGAGGCATGTTGAGTCCATGGAATATTTTATATTTTGCCACAAGTTTCGGGAAAATGACAATACAAAGTTGTCACTAAATAATATATTGCTCAAACATGCCATGGGAATATGTGAAATTACACCCCAAAATACATTCTGCTGCTTCTCCTGAGTACAGGGATATCACATGTGTGGGACTTTTTGGCAGTCTAGCCACGTACAGGACCTTGAAAACCAATCACCGCCTTCAGGCTTTCTAAGGGCGTAAATTCTTGATTTCACTCCTCACTACCTATCGCAGTTTCGGAGGCCACGAAATGCCCAGAAAGCACACCCCCCCCCCCCAAATGACCCCACTTTGGAAAGTATACACCAAGCTATTTGCTGAGAGTCATGTTGAGTATTTTGCAGACTTGAAGACAAAGCACTTTCTGACACTTTGTTTACATGAAAAAATATTTTTCTTTTGCTAGAAAATTACTTTGAACCCCTAAACATTATATATTTTTTTTAAAGCAAAGGCCCTACAGATTAAAATGGTGGGTGTTGAATTTTTTATTTTTTTTTCCCCACACAGTATTTGCGCACAGATTTTTCAAACACAATTTTTTTGGAAAACACTTTTTTGAATTTTATTGCACTAAAACACACTATATTGCCCAAATGTTTGGTAACATATAAAAGATGATCTTATGCCAAGTACAAAGATACCAAACACGACATGCTTTAAAATTGCGCACAACCGTGCAGAGGCGACAAACTACATACATTTTTAAAAGCCTTTAAAAGCCTCTACAGGTTACCACTTTATATTTACAGAGGAAGTTTAGTGCTAAAATTACTGCCCTCGATCTGACGTTCGTGGTGATACCTCACATGCATGTTGCAATTGCTGTTTACATATGATACGAGACCGACGCTTGCGTTCGCCATTGAGTGCGAGCATGGGGGGGCAGGGATGCTTTTTTTTATTATTATTTATTTTGCTATTTTATTTTTACACTTTTCCTCTCTTCTTCTGTTTTTTAATCATTTTTGTTGTTATCACAGGGAATGTAAATATCCCCTATGATAGCAATAGGTAGTGACAGGTACTCTTTTTTTAAAAAAAATGGGGTCTATTAGACTCTAGATCTCTCCTCTGCCCTCAAAGCATCTGACCACACCAAGATCAGTGTAATAAGATGCTTTCCCAATTTCCCAATGGCGTTGCTTATATCCGGCGAAACCAAAGTCATGAAATGCTCGTAGCTTCCAGTTTCTTAGGCCATAGAGATGATTGGAGCTGTTCTGGTCTTTGATGAGCTCTATGGTCTGCTGGTGGTACCATCAGCTGCATTCTCAGGTGGGACAGGAGAGCCGGAGAAAACCATGGACGACGGCGGGAGGGGGGGCGTTCCCTCCCACTGTTTGTAAAAGCAGTGTAACGGCTAATTAGCCGCTAGGATTGCTTTTACATGAAAGATGACCGCTGGCTGAAAATAACGATACCAAAACCTGCAGGCATCATTCTGGTAAAACCACTCATAGTCCAGCAACATACCAGTATGTTGCTGGTCCTTGTTGGGCATATATTGTAATGTTCTTGTTGGGCATATATTGTAATGTTCTTTTTTTCCATGCAGCCTGTGGCTGCATGAAAAAAAGAGATTGATCGGTAGGTGTGCCCACCATTATAATACCACCCTGAATCCACCACTTCTAATGATGGGCATACATGCACCATTTTTTTTTCAACTGTGGTGGTGAAATCACTGCCTACAGCACTGGAGTCAGTTTGCAGGTGCTATTGCGCTAATAATAGCGCCTGCAAACCGACCCGAAAGTGCCGCTGCTTTGTCTCCAGTGTGGACGGGGAAAAAAAAGTCCTGCTAGCAGCATTTTTGGAGCAGGGAAGGAGCGGTGTATACACCGCTCTTTCCCCGCTCCTGCCCATTGAAATCAATGGGACAGCGCGGCTATACCACCAGCAAAGCACCTCTGGAGAGGCGCTTTGTGGTGGTTTTTAACCCTTTCTTGGCCGCTAGAGGGGGGGTAAAACCCCCCTGCTAGCGGCCGAATACTGACGGTAAAGTGCCGCTAACAATAGCGGCGCTTTGACGCTGACGCGGCCCCGCCCCAGTGTGAAAGGGGCCTTTGGAAAAATTCAGGTGCAGGCCATCCTCACAGCGTATCCAAGGTACTCTGTGAGCAATGTAAAAGAGAAAGGGAGGGAGGCGCACCTAAGTGCAATATTATAAAGTTATTTCAATAGCACAAACATAAATGAACTTACAGAAATGAAGGTATCATAGGCATATCTGTCAAGCAAAGGATCCTCCTTGAGGGGTGCCAGCAATCCGTTTTTTTTCCCCAGCAATCAGCTGTATTTTCTCACTGCACAGGACGCTGTCTGCAGGGCAGGAAGTGAAGGAGATCTCAGCTGCCTGGCTTGGATAGTACAGGGAAAATTACGTCATCCAGTGGGCGGATCTCGATGCAGGGAGGAAAGGAAGAGAGACCCAAAAGGCTACGCACTCGGAGCATACAGCTCCTTCTACAGGCCAGTAGAGCGCCTCCCTCCCTCTCTCTTGTACCTGAAAAGCAAACAAACAATGGTAACAATAAAACATTAACTCAATAAAACAACAATCTGTGCCAAAAAAAATTTAAAAATATATGCCGAAGCATGGGGGCAATCTGCTCCTAATGTTAGGGGCAAATCGCCCCTCCACCCCTGCCCCATGCTTCGGCATATATGGTCTTTTTTTTAACTGTAGTGGTGAAATCACCTCCTACAGCGTTGGAGTCGCTGATTTAAGTATCGTGAGAGCAAACACTGTTGCTGTCAAGATAAATAAATCAGTGCTACAGCTGAATGGCGTACCTGAAAAGAAAATAATGGTTAACAATAAAAAACACAGTAAACAGTAAAGTATAAAAGAATTATACCTAAAAAGCAAACATGATAAAACATAGTAACAATAAAACATAGCAGTTAAAAAATACAGGAAAACAGAGCAGAACAATAGAGAGAGAATAGAGAAAACAATAAAACGAAAACTAATTTTTTTTTTTTTTTTACACTTTTATTTAACTATTACTGTAATGGTTCCAGGTTTGGGTCTCAAAATGCAATAGCATCTTTGGAGACCCTGTGAAATTGTGTCCTAGACTGTGCAGTGCTGTACCCTACGCTAATACTCCAATAGAGTGTGGTAGCATTCAAAACATTCACCGATGCAAAGACCAGGTTGGCCAGGACAGGAGGGACAATAATAGCAGGTGTCACGCCTATATCCGCGTTTTCCACAGACACGACATCTTCTTTGGAGTGATCGATTGGTAGGTGTACCAGGGAGGGCATACGGAAAATGCCTCTCGTGCAGCCGGCTCACTGCATTTGCAGTGGGAAGTTGGGCCACAGCACCGCCTGGAAACAGAAGGGCTGTGATGATCTCTTCCTGGAATTTAAGGAAGGATCCAGTTTGTCCTGACGCTTTGTATAGCACATAAGTGTTCAGCAGAGCCAATTGGAATAAGTATACAGACACTTTTTTGTACGGCGCCTGGCCTTACGGGCAATTAAGTACAGCGCTATCAACTGATCAGTGAGGTTCCTCCCATATTAAGGTTGTATTTGTGGACACAGAGGGGTTTCTCCACAACGCCAGTCATCGTTGGAATTTGGACTGTCGTATCTGCGAGAAGGGAGGACATAACCAAAACATTCTGATTATCCCTTCACTTCACTGAGAGCAAATTATTACTTCTCAAGCAGGCTCTCTCCCCCAGTCTAAGTTTGGACTCTACAAGCCACTGTGGTAAGCCCCGGCGATTAGATCGCATGGTGCCATATGCGCCAATTCCATAAGCAAACAAGTGAAAAAAAGCGGCATGCTTGCATAATTGTCCACGTACAAGTGGTACCCTTTTCCGAATAAGGGCGACACCAAGTCCAATACAATCTTACCAGCGCTCCCTATGTAGTTTGGGCAGTTCTCAGGCTCCACGTGACTATCTTTTTGTAGCGATGGCCCAGCGGGGTTGCTACGTGTTACAGCATCCACACATTTCACCCTGCTCCCAGACCTCCATTATACACACTTCTCAGTTAATGAACAGTCTTAAGCTTGTTTTTGTTGTTTTTATTAGGGGATTGAACTTGGTTGGGGAAAAGGGACATGGGATGCCCATAGGATAAATTGTACTTCGTAGAATAAAAGTAACTACGTCACACTTCTCAGAACAACAAGATGGCTGACCCTAAACTTGACAGACTTACCTCAGAACACTTCTTCCAGCTCACTTCCTCCAGCACACTGCTTCACTGTCCAATTTTAGTAATCCTGTCACATCATCAGAACATGACTAGGCCTCACTCTGAATAAGTCCCAGTGTCTTTACTTGATGGCCCTTTGTAGGCCGGGGCCTGCAGTACCCTTTTTGTAGCAACCAATTTACTTGAGAAAAATAAATATACTTGATGGACTACTGATCCCAGCAAGTCCGACTTGAAAATCCTGCTCGCCCTCCTGGCTGCATCGACTTGACACAAACTCCCACAGTCTCTCCCTCTGGCTCTACATCCAGCTCCCCTGGCATGCCTCTTCCAGAGCTTTCCACTGTACTTTCCACTCACCGACACCTGCCATGGATCCTTCCTGAATGACTTTACTCTGGACGTGCATACCAACTATCTCCTCCAGCTCCTGTTCCAGGACACCTCTACATGACCATGTAAGGAGAGGCTCCCTCCCAGCTCCCGAGCTCCCCACCTAAGGTACACCCCCCCCTGAAAAGGGTGTTCCCTCAAACACGACAGTCTAACACTCCATTATCCAGTTCACCCAGCCGACAACTCCCCCCCAAGCAGGCTGACCATGGGTATATGTAGGAGGCCTGCCTTCCGCCAATCCTAGTTGGGGATTGATCAGAGCTCCTCACATGTATCCCATGTCACTCCAGCTCTCTGCCCTGCCCCTTTTCCAGAACATTCTCCCTGGAAACAGAGGAGGCGCCCAAGAGCTGAAGTACATGTCAGTTATCTACTGCTACATTAAACCACTACCCTGCCCCAGATCAAAACAAGCATGCCTAGCTCACAGCATAGGTCTGCTTAAATTTACTTGTGCTGGCAGCTTACACACAAAAAAAAAAAAAAAAAACAAACACTTACACTTAGCACCTAACACTCACCCCCCACCAGAATACAGCTGTGAAAAATAAATTGAAAAATGTCTCCTGAGCCCAGGAGCAAGGGCATCCCATGTTACTTGTTGGATGGGGGATGGGGGAAATAACTTGGACAGGGATATTGTACAAATAAATTATGTACAAAAATACAAAAATAGATATTTACATTTTTGTCACTTATATACACTGTACACTTCACATACAAACCTAACTAAAGGTCCCTGCATCTAGACACATACACTTTGGAGCCTGAGCATTGATCCCGCAAGAGGAATACTCTGACTCACCACATTTCTTGTACTCCGGAGCGATGGAGATGGACAGCCCTCTCATCTCTAGAATTCCTAAGTGAAGACAAAAATGCACAACAGACGATCTTTACACACTATCTGTACACTTTACATTACTACTGGAAGGGGGTTATAATCCTCCCAGCAGAGAAAAATCTGATCCATATTACCACATATATTTACTCGTTTGTCATTATTCTGTCAGAAGGGAGCTATTTAACCCCAAATAGAACAATAACCAAACATATGTGAAACCTGTAACAGTCCTTCTTTTGCTCCTGAATGAAGGGGCCCCTTCTCGGACAGCAGGAAGCAAAAGGTAGGTAGGGACAGTACACCCTAGTGTCCACCCAACAGTCCTTCCATCAGGCACCCTGGGTGGCAGGCAAAGACTGTCTGTTATGTACCAGGTGTGACCAGAACTGTGTGGTTAGCTACAGAGGAACACCAAACACACGTAAGTGAAAATATAAATGATTTATTAAAGTAAGTGAATATTATAAGTAGAACCACCTCCAATATGACATATATGAGTGCAATAACCAACCGACAGATACCCACAAATAACAGACAGATAAGTACAATAAATGGGAAATACCAGGTTTATAAACAATAGCCAGGCCAGGGTCGTGCAAAGCAGATCAGCAGATGGACAGGAGATGTTCCAGAAACAGACGTAAGCCAGGCCAAGGTCATACACAGGGAGATCAGCAGATGGGGTAAGGAAAACAGGACAGGGAGAGGATGGATGAATCAGACTGCAGGGCAGGGATGCAGGGTAACAGGTTAGACAGGATAGGGATCAGGACAGGTAGACAGGATCAGATACATGGGTCACAGGTACAGGAACAGGTTCAGGATCAGATTACAAGTTAGCATGTCAGGGCGTAAGGACGGAACCAAGGCAAACATGTGAGTGCTTGCTGGGTATTTATAGGCCTGTAATTGGCCTCAAGTGACACCCGATTGTAGGAGGTGCTGTCTGCTCCACACTGCCAGGATCCATTCGCTGGTGGATGCCAGTACTGCGGCCCAAAGATAACATAACATCAGCAGGGAAAAGCTCTAACAGTTCCAAACTGCCAGGAGACACCTGCTGGTGGACCTCAGTACTGCACACCAAATGACATATTACCAGCGGATGGAACTTTTCCTGACACTGTCCCTGTAAAAGAAAATGTCAGTGAAGAAAACCACACAGACTCTGCCCTGTTCTTGCAGTCCTTGTGGCTGCTCCTATGGTGGCTGCACAGCCTAGCAGTCCTCACACAGAAGCAGTGATCCGGCAACCTCCTGCTATCTCCTTCTCCTCTGACAGACCGAATGGCTCCTGGTAGGCCGACCCGCCTTTACAACCGGGACTCTGTCTCTGTAGACGGCACGTCCCAGCTTCCATTCCTCCTGAATGTCCTTGAACCAGGCCCAAGCATCACTCTCTGGCACCCTTAAAGGCTTTGAGACGTGCATGAACTCCCAGATTAGGTCATCCTCCCGCTCTCCCGGTGAGCTCTCCACGATATCCATAATCTGAGAGGGGACATACAGAAAGTCTAGACCCCACTCCAGAGCAACCCTTCTCTGTATTTCCCTCTGGAACCAAGAGAACCTTGGCAATTCCTTGGGCTTCCCTTTCCTGGGCAAGACACAAGCATCCTGGGCCTTTAAGACCCACTGCCTGTAGGTGGGCGCTCTGGTCTGGGTAGTGGAAGGTCTGCTTAAAAAAAGATTTCCAAGTACCCATATCTTTCCAGTATTCTGGGGGAACCCCCAATCAATGACTCAGCCCTCGCTTACCTCATCCAGCTAATCTGGAGGCACTCCTCCCTCTAGCATGGGCTCCTTCTGGACGGGTATAGCAAGGGACCTTAGAGCAGGCCAGCTCTTCAGGGATGTCACCTGGTTTCTGCACACTGGCACCTGCAGTCACCAGTCCCCTGGCCAGGTCACGGGTCATGGCAGCATCCTCTTCCTCCGGTATGTCCAGGATCTTCGGGGAGGAGTCACCAGGCTGCAACACCTCTCCACCTCTGGCTGGTAATCCCTGGCCCTCTCTGGCCCTATGAGTCTCCTGCGGCATACAAAGTCCTGAAAGCAGGTTGACAGTATAGTACCTTGACACCTGCTGAACAGGTCACAGCCGGGTTAGTGGCTCCCCACAATGGCCGCACCGGGCCCAAGCTGTTACTCCCAATGTTGGGATGTGGCACTTGGCACTCCATCAATCACCCTAAGGCGAGTCCTCCACGAATCTCCAGCCGAATGCCGGTATCCAACAGCATTCGCTCCTGCATGTCAGGCAACCACAGTAAAGCAGGCATCATTCGACCACCCTCCGCCATCTTCAGCTGCCTCGTGGTGTTTCCTGCTGGCTGGAACTTGTCAGCTTCCTCCAGGGCATGACTCCGCCCTCCAGCTCTCCGTCTGCTTGGCGCCTGAGAAACTGATAAGCAGGCTCCATGCTGCATGCGCTGCGCTGACCCCTTGTGGTAGAAGTTAGGATTAACAGGCGTGCTGGTGCTAGCTGGTCCTGTCCAGACATGTGTCTCCACACAAACTGTGCCACAGTAGCTGAACGCTGATAGCAGGCAAACTGTATGGTGGTTGCCCTTGGCAACAATAAAGTCAATCTCTAATGTCTCTTGGACTATTCACTCGGACTATTCTACACCATTCACTCGGACTATTCGACACCATTCTCTAATGTCTCTTGGACTATTCTACACCACACGGCTGAAGTAATGTCAGACCTACCCATGCGGTGCTAGCTAGTCTGGAGGAGTGACAGTCTGCAGCAAGGAAAGTGTTGGTGGAGGAACAGTCTGCCGCAAATGAAGTGCTGGAGGAGGAAATGGTAAGCAGCAAGTGTTTGTGTTGGAGAGAGAAGAGTGAAGCGTATATACAGGAGTGTATATAGGCATACCTCCCAACATTTTGAGATGGGAATGAGGGACACCTACTAACAAATGTATGTAGGCATAGGACATGCCCCCTGCCACACCCCCTTAAAGGAGAATTAAGCAAAAAAAAAGATTAATTAAAGCCACAAGGGACTTTTACCACTACTATTCCTTTATATTGGCTTTTAAAATTTACAAATGCAGTAATTTAGAATTTGGATGAAAGGTTTAGCACTGGGAACACTTTTTGAAAGATAAAAAGTGCATTTTATATACAACTATATAGATCAGACCCAAATGAGGTACAAATGAGGGGCAAAGAGGGGCAAAGAGGGACAGAGGGACATTGCTTCAAATCAGGGACAGTCCCTCGAAATCAGGGACAGTTGAGAGCTACGTATATAGGAGTTATAAGCAACTTTGCACTAAATCTTCCTGGGCATCCCATAATTCCCAAATCCCCATCCAAGTTTAATCCCCCTCAAATAAACAAAACAAAGCAATGGACTGGTTTCTGTCTCTAAATGACTGGGATGGATGTCTGGCTGGGCAGGGTGATAGGTGAACCACTACACACAGCAACCCCTACGGGGGCATGGCTACATGTGATTGGCTCATCAATTTTCCCAGAAGTCTTCCCTAAAATACAAGTCAGATTTCAGTCATCCCCTGTAACAAAAATGTCATTTTTGGTGAGATACTCCCCATAGGAAATCACATCTAAAGGGATGCAGGCCCAGCAGCTTTGCTCATTTGTGCCCTGCAGGTGCACAGCTAATTGATAATTATGAAACCACTCCCATTAGATTCACTTACCACATGGACACAGACAAACACACAGGGATTTCTTTAGAATAACAAAAGTTAGGTATCTGTGTTACAATCCTTGTAATGTACATAGATCACCCAGAGGGGAATGTTTTTTTCTCAGCAGAGTTACGCTTTAACTTTTTTGTCCGAGTATAGATCTATGTTTGTCCCACGCAAGTTTAAGCCACTTAATGTTGACTCACAACCTCTACTGGAAGTCTATTCCAAGCATCAACGACCCTTTCAGTAAAATAATACTTTCTTAGGCTTTATGTACACTACACTGGCAGCTCCTATACTTGAGTTTAGGAGATTTTGGCTTTTTTTGCCAAAGCTCTTATACACATAGGCTTGTAGCAGAGTTTAGGAGCTGCTGCATTTAGGTGAGCTTCAACCTCCCCCAGAAGAATCGCGTTCAGGATAAGAACGTTTTATCGCCGGCCATGGGAAAATGCAAAACGTGGCAAAATCGAGGCACATTTTTGCCCCTATTTCGCCATGTTTTCCCGTGACCGCTGTAAATGTAGGACAGTGTACATGAAGCCCAACATTAGTTTCAAACTTTAGGTCCTTGATGCCTTGCACTCACAGTATATCCTCAGCCTTCCAGGTTTAACAGCACCGGGTGTCATTCAACCTGGAAGACAGAGGACATCTAGTGAAAAAAAAAAAAAATTGTTGTGAGGGACAGCTCTGGATTTGTAGGTTAGTATTGCAGACAGAGCTTTTTATATTAAACCCGTGCTGGAGCATGTTTTTTTTTTTAAATGCCAGGAGATAATCTTTAAAGAGGTCATAAGATTAGTATGTTTTCCCAAACAAAGGAATGGCAGGAATGGTGGCTACAGCCATTGTCTGTTGGCTACAGCCATCTTTAGTGTTATGGTCCATTTTTGTGTTTGGTGTGTTTTGTGTGTGCTTGTGGGGTGTGTAGAAAAATATCTCTGAAAAGCAGATTAAAAGAAACTAAATCAGAAAGATAAATGACTTTTGTTTGGTGAAGAGAGGTATGAGCTATGGGTTCTGCTGTGACGCTGTTACTCTCACAGCAGGGAAAGTGGGTAACATCCAAAACCGATTATAAACTCATTGAAGCTTGGCCGACATTTCATTCCTTGACAGTCTGATGGAATATACACGACTCTTGTTGTGTTAAGATGGTATTAAAGTTTAGCACAGATACCACAGTTTAATAAAGGAATTTTAGCTTATATTGTTTTACAACAATATAAATGTACCAGAGCTATACTGCATTTTGATACTTATGTATACCTCCCAACTTTTTGAAGTGGGAATGAGGGACACCTATCAGCAAAATCATGCAGGCATAGGACATGCCCCCTGCCACAACCCCTTAAAAGGAGAATGGTTAAACCCATAAGTGCTTTTTTACCAATACTATTCCTTTATATTGGCTTTTGGAATTTAAAAATGCAGCAATTTAGAAACCAGATGAAAGGTTTAGTGCTGGAAAACACTTTTTGATAGCTAAAAAGTGCATTTTATATACATCTATAGAGATCAGACCAAAATGAGAGACAAATGAGGAGCAAAGAGGAACAGAGGGACATTGCTCCAAATCAGGGACGGTCCCTCAAAATCAGGGACAGTTGGGAGCTATGCTTATGTTGAAAACTAAATAAAATATACAATGATTTACACACTAGGAAATTATTTGTATTGTTTACCCAGCCTTGGAACCATCTTAGCAGCTGCTCCTCAGGTCCAGTTCACATTAATGCGACAATTGCTCCGACTTTTGAGAACTGGCTGCAACAGACATCCCCCGCCACACCATTTTCTGTGCAATGGAACCGTTCTTATCTACTCTTATTCCGATTTTGGTACAACTTGCATTGACTTCTGTTAAAGAAATCGCATGCAAGTCGTGCCAAAGTCGCGCCTTTGAAATTGCGAGAAGTGTGAACCCAGGCCTTAAGCTCACCATACTCTGGAGCGGTTTAGTGCGTGGGCAGTTGTCTGATTTAGGCTGGGGTCGGTGTGATACATGTTTTACCACAATACATAGCTCCCTTTTTTTGAGAACTTTATTTGAAGTGTACAAAGTGACACACCGTGGTGACTTGTGCCATCCAGCGAGGTGTGATATTATGCAGCATGTCTACATTTTATTGCACTGCACTGCACCTGTGGGCTAAGTTGTAGTAAAAACGCGGCACAAAGAAAAAAAAAAATAGTATTCTGTCTTCCGGTTACTAGCCTTCTTCCAGTGTGGAAAAACTTCAGTCACCGCTCTGGTGTGAATGAAAACAGGTTCTTACACCTACCAACTACTATGTAGTGCAAGGGCTTGAATGCACATTGATTGGGTAGTTTAGGTAGGTTCTCATGTTACATAGTTTTAGTAAATGTAAAGAAAATTGTACAAACATTGTAAAGTCATAGTGTAAGGCTCTGTTCACACTATGGTGTTCCACATCGTGGGTGGAATCCAAAACTTCTTTTGAGCGACAGGCATCCCGAGATTCTGTTTACGCGATTTTACCACAATTCCTTGTCAAAAGAAGTTTATTGAGTATACAATGTTATAAAGATACATAAAGATACATAAAGTAAGTTTACAAGGATCTATAAAGTAAGCTCATTGTTTTACAGTAGGGTTTATATAGGTAAATATCATGAAATTTCAAATATTAAACATTGGGTTCACGTAAACCTAAATTAAAGATATATATCATTTCCTTAGTTACTTTTGTAGGTATTTAAATGATTTATACCTACTATACATATTGTTTACAAGTAGAGTGTATATAGGTCAAATAAATTCTGATAATGAGCTTTAATCGTAAGGTGGAGAAAAGGAAAGAGAAAGAAGAAAAAGGGTTGAAAGGTAGAGGTATGGTCCACAAGGTTGTCCCGCTCGTCAGTTTATTATTCTTTTTAGTTCTCTTTGAAGCCTTAGAATGGGTGTCTCTGTAAGTCATTCAATCTGTTACCATGGCAACAGGACAGAGTCATTGAAATTTGACAGGAACTGTTGTTTTATCCAAGGATGCCAAAGTTTTTCAAATTTTGGAATTTGATTTTGATCGATGGCTACCATCTTAGCATGGGACATTGTATTATTCATTCTGTGAATTGTTTCTGCTAGTACCAATGTAGGAGATTTCCATGCCTTGGCCACTGTTTGTTTTGCAGCCGTTATTAGTTGGATCATAAGTTTGAATTGAGAGAGTGTTAACCATTCCGGTTTTAGATTAAGTAAAGTTAAATATGGATCTGGTTGTATTATTTTTTAAAATATTTTAGATGCAATCACGAAGACTTCCTTCCAGAAGGTTTGGATTACTGGGCACGTCCACCATATGTGTAAATATGTGCCTATTTCTGGGCATCCTCGAAAACAAAGAGTTGAGGTATTAGGTGAATATTTTTCCACTCTAGCGGGTACAAGGTACCAGCGAGTTAGGACTTTATAATTTGTCTCCAGTGCCAAGATGTTGGGTGAAGATGACTTAGATGTGAGCCATATATTAGACCAGTCCGTGTCTTCTAAAGTTCGTCCCAGGTCCTCCTCCCACCTCTGAACGTAAGAGGGTCTATTAAGATTTGCTACTCCATATAATTGATTATAAAGTGATGAAATTGTACCTTTAGCAAATGGATCTTTTGTACAGATTGATTCAAAAATGGATAATTGGGATAATGGTGTATCCCCCTTTAGGAATGGTGTATAGAAATTTTTGATTTGGAGATATCTAAATATCTCAGAGTTTGGTAGATCATATTTTTCTCTAAGCGATGGGAATGAAAGGAATGATTTAGATGCTATGAAGTCATTTAGTGTCTGAATGCCTGATGTTGTCCAAGCTTTAAAAGAATTTGGGTAGATCCATGCCGGATAAAAGGCCGGATTTCTGATAAAAGAAAGGAGAGGATTGTGTGGAGATCGTAACTGATATTTGGTTTTTAGTTTATCCCAGAGAGATAAGAAGTGTTTAGTTATGGGATTATGAATTTTAAAGCGGTCTTTAGGATCAAGCCATAATAAATTTGATATTAATAGAGGGTCATTTTCTGAAGCCTCTATAAATACCCATAATGGGATTTCTTGTTTTGCATGGTATTTGGACAGACTGGCCAAATGTGCTGCTCTGTAGTAGTTAGTAAAATTAGGGTATCCCAGGCCTCCTTTATTTTTGGGAAGATGTAGTGTGTGTATAGGTATACGTGGTTTAGAAGAGCCCCATATAAACGAAGTTGCTCTTTTTTGTACTATTCTCAAAAAATAGGAAGGAATTGGAATAGGGAGGACTCTGAATAGATAAAGCAATTTGGGTAGAATAGTCATTTTGATTGCATTAATCTTCCCTATCCAGGATAAAGGAAGTTGCGACCATTGTTTTATTAGATTTGTGATCTGTCTTAATACAGGAGGATAATTGGTTGAGAATAAGTCAGAATGAGATGCTGTTAAATGAATTCCAAGATATGGGATTGATTTTTCTGCCCATGTGAATGGGAGTGCAGCCCTAGCCGGGATCAATTCCATGTTTGTGAGTGAAATATTAAGCACTAGGCATTTCTTAGGATTAATCATAAGGCCGGATAGGGCTGCAAATCCATCAAGAGCTGGTATTAAGTTAGGACCAGAGACCTGTGGTGATGATAGAAAAAGTAATATATCGTCTGCAAATATACATAATTTGTGTGTAATACCTCCTACTTCAATGCCAGTTATAGTTTGGTTTGTTCTGATGTATTGGGCCATGGGTTCGAGTATAAGGGCAAATAATAAGGGAGATAATGGGCAACCCTGTCGGGTACCTCTTTCGATATTAAAGGCTTATTGCCAGGATACTGTGTCAAATGCCCTCTTAATATCGAGAGATAGAAAACATAAAGGGATTTTCCGTTTTTTAGCAATATGTGCCAATAACACTGCCCTGCGTATATTATCGCCTGCCTGTCTATTTGAGATGAAGCCTACTTGATCTCTATGTATTAATTTTCCTATAATGCTATTGAGGCGTTTTGCTATTATTTTTGCTAATAATTTAATATCGAGGTTTAACAGAGAGATAGGCCGACAATTCACACAAGAAGTATCATCAGAAAGGGGTTTTGGGATCATACAAACAATTGCCATTTGTGTTTCTTGCCGAAAAGAATGTCCATCTAGAAGTTTGTTAAAAGTTTCAGTGAGAATGGGAGAGAGTATTTCTGAGAATGTTTTATAGTATAAAGCCGAGTAGCCGTCTGGGCCTGGTCTTTTGTTAAGTTTTAGGTCTTTTATGGCGTTAGCAACTTCATCTATAGTTATAGGCTCATCCAAACTGCTTTTTTGATTCTGAGATAACTCAGGTAAGGTTATTTTTGAGAAGAAGGATTCAGCTTCTGTAGGATTAAATTCATTGTTTGTCTTGTATAAAGTTGCGAGATGTGAGTGAAATTTATGGACTATTTTAACTGGATTACAAGTGTAAACATTTTTTGATAATTTCAAACGTATTGGTTTGAAAGATTTGTTAGTTGAATTTAATGCCCGAGCCAAATATGTACCTGGTTTGTTTGTATTCATGTAGAAATTGTGTTTGGAGCGTTTGAGGGATTTATCAACTGACTCAGTGAGAAATAGATCGTATTCCAATCTAGATTTTTCCAGATGAGATTTTGTACTCTGAGATGGATTATCTTGAAATGATATGTAGGCTGCATTAAAATTGAGTTCTAGTTTTTTTGCTAGATTTTTGCGTTCCCGTTTAAATAGTGCCATTTGTCTTTGTATTGTACCACGCAAGACAGGTTTATGAGCTTCCCACAGTGTTATTGGGGAGATGTCTGTTGTATTATTAATTGATATGTATTCCTTTAAAGCTTGTTCAATGGCCATCTGATGTAGTGGGTGTTTGAGCATTATGTCCGGTAAGTACCACGTTGGGTCATGCGCTTTTGGTATGGCTGAGGCTATAGTAGTGTATACTGCATTATGGTCAGACCACGGAATCGGAATTATATCTGATGCAATAATTTCTGGTATCATTCCTATTGTTAGAAAAATATGATCTATTCTGGTGAAGGTTTGATGAGGGTGCGAGAAATAAGTGAATTTCTTTTTCATTGGGTTACTTTCTCTCCATGAATCTACCAGATTGTATTTGGAAAGAAGTTGAGAAAAAGGTAATCTAGAGGTTATTTTGGATGGTGTAAAAGGTGATTTATCTAGAAATGGGAGGAGGACCTGGTTCGAATCCCCACACATTATCACTGTTCCTATTTTGTGTGTATTAATCACTTGTAATATATTTGAGAGGAATGGTGTAGGTTGTTTGTTAGGAGCGTAGTAGGAAATCACCGTGATTGCTGTATCCATTATATAACCCATGAGTATCAGGTATCTACCTTCTGGGTCTTTAATTTCTGATGATAAGGTGAATGGTGTGGATCGGTGAAATGCAATTAGAGTTCCCCTTTGCTTGGTACAGGCAGAAGCCGTGTAAATATGTTGATAAAAAGGAGAAATATATTTTGGAGTAGAATCTTTGGTGAAGTGTGTTTCTTGGAGGCATACTATGTGAGCCTTCTTGTTATGGAAAGTACGGAAGGCTTTGGTCCTTTTTTGAGGGACATTTATTCCCTGAACATTCAGGGAAAGTATATTCAGTGGTGCCATGGCAATAGATAAAATAGTTTTGACTTACTTTTTGTTATGCAGAGCTGACTGCGCAGATCAACCTTTGTGGACTGAAGAGATGAATAGATAGAAAAGAAACCAGTGAATTCTGGAGTAAAGAGTAAACAAAAAACATATGAGATTAGATGATACATTGTATAAATTATTTTTTGCAAGTAATCACAATTTACCCGTGAAAGAGAATAAATATCTCTCTCAGGGGAATAAGTGCCTTCGTCACACTCCCACATAATATGGTTGGGAGAATGAGGAGGGCTAATGGGGGTACACGGATCTTCCGCTTACAGGAGAGAAGTGCTATGTCAAAAGACATCAAAATGATGTTTCATTAATTGGAGTGCAGAATATAGTTTTTGTTGAAATTATTTATTCCAGGGTGGTTGTATATGGTTAGTCTTGCCCTAGGCGAAATAATTCAGTTAGAAAGGTACTGTTAATAACTTTGGTATTGATGAAGATAGTTTGAATTATTTTGGCATTTTAACCCTTTTATAGTAAACAATTACATATTTTATTCATATGTAACTGTTTAGATATGTTAACTCATAAAATTGAGGTTGTATTGCTTCAGATTAGAATAAACAAAAACATAATTCTAGGAACTAGTTAGGTAATAATATATTTGTTTTAAGAAAAGAAAGAAAAAGCTTCCATTACTTCTGGATTATTGAACATATTTGTCCTAAAAAGTAATAAATCTATTGTTATTACCTGATAATATATAACTGAACAAGAATTTCCTTATTTGACTTATATATTCTAAGGCTATATGAATCAGAAGTAATAAGAAATATAACTGGAATGTAACATGATCCCACACAGTGTGTGACTATCAGAATGCAGTTACATTCAGTTATAAATATAGGTTTTTTATAGAGAACCATCTCTTAGTATAATAAATGAAGAGATATCAGGAATTAGGATGTCAGTCCATTGAATCTTCTTGGTCCATGGATGATGTGGCATAACGGCCTCTTTTGTGAGAATGATGATTCCCATTTTGTTCTGAAATTTTCTGGGTGCTGCCTGAAGGTGAAGATGACGCCATTCTTCTGCGTGTGGGAGTGTTGCTGCTTGTGGGTTCTGTCAGATTTAGTTTTAAAAGGGTTTGTTGTAGTTCATCTGCTGATCTGCTTCTGTAAATTGTACCTTGGTAGTTAAATCTGACTGAAAAGGGGAAGCCCCATTGATACATAATGTTGTGGCGTTGCAGTTCCATTAGTTGGGGTTTCATGGATCGTCTTTTAGTAATAGTAAGTTGGGATAGGTCAGCAAAAATTTGATAATTGTGTCCTTGAAAATTAAGTTCCTTTTTTTCTCTTGCAGCAATTAGTATTTGTTCTTTCGTTCTGTAATAATGAAATTTTGTGATTATATCACGTGGGGGTCCATCTTTCTTTTTGGCTGTGAGGGCTCTGTGTACTCTGTCCAGTTCTAAACGTTCAATAGGGATATCTGGCTTTAGTTCTTGTAATAGAGCAGTAATAGTAGATTGCAGGTCTGTCACAGTTTCAGGTATTCCCCTTATGCGCAAGTTTGAACGTCTGGCTCTATTTTCGTAATCTTCGAGCTTAGTTTGAAGTATTAAATTCTCTTTTTTTAATTGTTCCAATTCTGTTATATTTTCTTAGGTTGTAATTTCAATTTCATCCATTTTTATTTCTAAGGCTGCGGTGCGGTTTCCCAGCTCTCTTATTTCTTTGGTTAGGCTTTTTGTTATTTGGTCTGAGGTTTGTTTTAAAGCCTTATGAAGCATCTTTTCAAATTGTAATAATATTACTGGGGATACTGAGGAGGCTTGTGGAGAAGTTTGTGAGAGGATTTGTTCTGTATCTGACTCAAATGGAGAGTCTTGCTGTGACATTTTCTGTCTGTGAGAGCGCCCTGATGCTGTATCTTGTGAGGTGACTGGAGCTGCTTCAGCTGCAGTGAGTGCCTGTGAGCTCTTTGTGAGGTGATTTTTATTTCTGCCACGGTTTCCTCCCAGTACCATATTTCCTGCCCAAACTTTCACAGTTTGTTCCCTGGGGCAAAAAGGTTCAAATGGATACCTTTTGAGCCTGCAGGCTCCGCTTTGTCCTTCTCTTCTCTCTTCAGCGGTGTGGAGCTCTAACAATGCATGTCTGCTCTGCTAGGCTCCGCCTCCTGCCTCCGATTTTACCACAATTCAACAGGCAACAAACATGGCAAAATCGTGCTGCGATTTGGGTGCCATTCAAAGTAACAGGAATCACAAGGATGTCCTGCGGTTTGCGGCGATTCGGATTTGCAGGCAGAATTGCACCAATTCCGTCCGTGATATGGAACACCATAGTGTGAACGAAGCCTAAAATTTGTATGGTGACCTTAACGTTGTTGTATATCTATAAAAATCACTGCCATAGATAAATAACTAGAAATGACTAGTCTGTGTATAACAGATTATGTGCTCTTTTGCTAGTTAGTAGCCCCATATTCTCAACAAGGTTGAAGATTTAATCCCTGCAACAGGTGTAATGTATGACAGCCTGAGCTCAAGCTGGCCATCCACCAATAGCAGAAGAAGCTGAAGCAAATACATTAGGGTAAGTGATAGCATGAAGGCCAAACTTCTACTAAAACAGACAACTATGTAAACTCTAATCATTAACATTAATATTATTTCAAAAGTAATTTTTATATTTTTAAATCTGCAGATTTATTTCAAATAATACCTGGTGATCCTGTCATGGGTCCTTGTTTAGGCACTTAAAATGTTATAGATTCATCTAACTAATATACAGTATATAGTAATATTGTGCTGTGCTGCACATCTTAACAAAAGGCATTTAAATCACTAAAAACAAACAGCGCACGTGATAGCAATAATTAAAAACTAAAATTAAATAATAAAAAAATAAAAATAAAATCAAGCAGAATAGAACATACCAATAGTTAATATTTCTATGTGCAATCTTCAATAATCAATAAATTTACTGATGTTTATAATTTAGTACTCTAGGTGCAATCCCACCACCTACTGGACTCAAACTTATGTATCAGAATAACTATATGTTTAAAGGTAAATCAAATGTACAGTACTCCATAATCTCTTCTCCATGGAATCAAACTTTCTTCCTTTTGTAGCTGTGTAACTCAGTGTAAATACAGTGCCTTGAAAAAGTATTCATACCCCTTAAAATTTGCCACATTTTGTCATGTTACACCCAAAAACATAAAGCTACTTCCACACTGGGGCGGGCGGGCTCTGGCGGCAAAATGGCATTATTTTTAGCGTCGCTTTACTGTCGTTTTTGCGGGGCGATTGACCCGCTAGCGTGGAGGTTTTAACCCCCGCTAGCGGTCAAAAAAGGGTTAAAACTGCCCGCAAAGCACTCGGGCTTTCACACTGGAGAGACAGGTGAGGCTCTTTACAGGCGCTATGCAGGCACTATTTTTAGCGATGTAGCGCCTGTAAAGCGTCTCAGTGTGAAAGTAGCCTAAATATATTTTATTGGGATTTTATGTGACAGACCAACACAAAGTGGCACATAATTGTAAAGTGTAAGGAAAATGATAAATAGTTATTTGTAAACATTTTTGAAAACGAACTGAAAAGTGTGTCCTCCATACATTTTGGGAGTCTCCCTCATGCCTTTTCGCAAACTCAAAACGTGCCATTTTGTTTTTTGCTGAAAGTAATAGCTTTCTTCTGGCCACTCTGCCATAAAGCCCAACTCTATGGAGCGTACGGCTTATTGTCGTCCTATGTACAGATACTCCAGTCTCTGCGGTGGAACTCTGCAGCTCCTCCAGGGTTACCTTAGGTCTCTGTGCTGCCTCTCTGATTAATGCCCTCCTTGCATGGTCTGTGAGTTTTGGTGTGCGTCCGTCTCTTTGCAGGTTTGCTGTTGTGCCATGTTCTTTCCATTTGGTTATGATAGATTTGATGGTGCTCCTAGGGATCAAAGATTTGGATATTTTTCTTATAACTTAACCCTGACTTGTACTTCTCAACAACATTGTCCCTTACTTGTTTTGGAGAGTTCCTTAGTCTTCATGGCAGTGTTAGTGGTGCCTCTTATTTAGGTGTTGAAGCCTCTGGGACCTTTCAAAAACGTGTTTATATGTAATGACAGATCATGTGACACTTAGATTGCACACAGGTGGGCATCATTTCACTAATTATGTGACTTCTGAAGGTAATTGGTTGCACCAGAGCTTTTTATGGGCTTCATAACAAAGGGGGTGAATACATACGCACATGCCAATTATCGTTTTATTATTTCTGAAAAATAGTTTTATGTATATATTTTTCTAATTTTACTTCACCAACTTAGACTATTGTGTTCTGATCCATCACATATAATTCAGATTAAAAAGACATTGAACCAAAGGCTGTAATGTAACAAAGTAGGTAAAAAGCCAAGGGAGGTGAAAACTTTTGCAAGGCACTGTATCTCCTAAACCTATACGGTTTAGGAGATTATTCACTTTGCATGACGTCAACGGCACAAGCGTTGTGCAGGCCCAGCTGAAGGTCCAGCAGACGCTGCTGGACCTTGCCGGAAAGAATACTCCTGACGTCGTTGCAGCCCTGGCCACTCACAGCGCTGGAGCCGCAAACCCGGAAGCAACGCGGAGGGCAAAAATATCTGGGCGTGGACCGGAATGCGATACAGGGACCTCATTCTAAGGTGAGTATTTCATAATGGGCTAGTATGCGGTGCATACTAGCTCATTATGCCTTTTCCTTACAGGGTTTTTTTTTGTGTGGTTTTCTTTTTTCCCATGTGCGGGTATACAACCACTTTAAACCCCCTTTACGCTAATACCCCTAACTATAATCTTGTGGAGCCAATTGCCTTCAGACACCTTATTAGTAAATAGCGATGGACCAAATGACCCCCTGTTTGGTTCGCAGCATAACTTTCGAACAGCGTGAAAGTTCGGAACTGAATAGCAAACCCCATTAAAGTCTATGGGACCTGTATGTGAAAAATCATAGTGCCCATTTTAAAGGCTTATATGCAAGTAATTGGGCATACAATGGTTATGGGGGTCCGGGTACTGCCCTGGGGAACATGTATCAATGAAAAAAAAGTTTGTAAAAAACGTAATTTTTAAATGAGCAGTGATTTATTGATGCTTAAAGTGAAAGCATAAAAATGAAAAATTACTTTCAATATAGTGTCTGGGGGGTCCCCTTAGTCTACCTGTAAAGTGGCACATCTGTACTGTGTATAGAAGCTAGTCCAGCAATAATTGCATTTATAAAGCCCAAAAAATGACTTTTTCCCTGCAATCTTTCTTCATTTTGTAAGCAACGGCTTGGGGAGCCAGTCTGTATGATGAGGCCACAATGTAGTGGACTGGGAACAAGATTGAAGATTTTTGGATATATTCTATATTTGTGTCTCTACCACAGACTTTGGATAGAAGTAATGGGTGCGGAAAAATAGTTTTTTCTTTGGGTGTCAGTGGTGCCTTCACACTGTAACCCTATAGAGGTACTCTTGATGAAAGCAAGAATTGGCCTTGCTGTCAAAAATTGCAATGATATGCACCTGTCAAACAAGTGTGGAAAAATTGTTCTTTTGGTGTCGGTGGCGCCTTCACACCGTAGCCCTATAGAGATACTCTTGATGAAAGCCAGAATTGGCCTTGCTGTCAAAAATTGTAATGGTATGCACCTGTCAAACAGTTGCGGGAAAATTGTTCTTTGGGTGTCTGTGGCGCCTTCACACTGTAACCCAATAGAAATACTATTGGTGAATGCAAGAATTGGCCTTGCTGTCAAACAGGTGCGAAAAAATTGGTCTTTGGGTGCTAATTGTGCCCATGAAACCTACACCAAAAACATTCTTCCACATGAAATCAATACCCATAACACTAGGCAGCATAGAAGTCCTGCAGAGATTCCACATCCCAAAAACACTTAATCAGCGACATCTGCATCAAGGGCTTTGTAGCTGCTGGTAATCCAAGACTGATTCATTTATTTTGATAAAAGTCAGGTGGTCCACGGAGTCTGTGGACAGATGCGTTCTATAATCTTTAATTCCAGTTCTATAATTTTTTTCCCTAGATAATCATCCACCATGTGATGCAAACACTGCCAATGAGATGTGGAAGCTGACAGCCCTGGGCGGTGAGGACTAAAAAAATCCAGAAATGCATCACTTAGGCGGCCGCCTACTCCACCGCTCCTCTCTTGACTGACAGAAGCCTCAAAACTATGTTTTTCACGACACTGTAACCTACCAGAGTCAGGGAATGTGTTCAATAAACTCCTCTTTAAGGTTTCCTCAAGAGATTTCATCTTCTGCACTATCTGTGGGGACGGAATGAGTTCTGAGACTTTCCCTTTATAACGGTGGTCAAGGAGGGTTGCCAACCAATAGTGATCCTTTTCCTTTATGTCACATATTCTTGGGTCCTTTCGCAGGCTTTGAAACATGAGGGAGCCCATGAACCGCAAATTTGCAAAGGCATGAGAAGAAGACTCCTCTGGGTCACTGAGGATTACAGTATCTTGAACTGCCTCCTCCCAGCCATGTACTATTCCCAAGGGTTCTGGGGATGGAAAACCATCTCTTACTGTTTGACGTATGTCTTTCTCTGTTACACTGCCTCCGAAACTGCCAGAACCCTCTCTCTCCTCTTTTGTTTTCTGTGGCATAGGAACAATGCTGTCTGCATAAAGTGGGCCTTGAGAGGAAAGGAAGTCCTCCTCTTCGTCCCGCTGCTCTGCCTTGAGTACCCTGTCCATAATGCCACACAGAGTCTGCTCTAGCAGGAAAACAACAGGGATTGTGTTACTGATGCGTGCATTGTCATGGCTCACCATCCTTGTGGCCTCCTCAAATGGTGACAGTATAGTGCATGCATCCTTTATGAGCAGCTATTGGCGTGGGGAATAAAAGCTGAGCCAGCTTGAGTCTGTTGTTTTGCCATACTCACATAGGTACTCGTTGACGGCCCTCTGCATTGCCAAAGTCGAGTTCCACCTGGTAGGTATGTCATAAATCCGTCGGTTTATGAGCAGGTAGAATTCCCGCTGAATTTCAACCAACCGAGCACTGGCTGTGTATGACAGCCTAAAATGGCTACAGACTCTTCTGGCCTGCTTTAGTAGATCTTCCAATCCTGAGTACCTATTTAGAAAACCCTGCACCACCAAATTGGGTACATGTGCCAAGCATGGCACATGTGTCAACTTTCCCTGTCTAAGGGCAGACAGGAGGTTTGTGCCATCACATGCCATTCCTGGCTCCAGCTGGCGTGGCATGAACCACCTCTGGGCCTGTCCCTACAGAGCTGCAAGAATCTCTGCTCCGGTGTGGTTCCTGTCCCCTAGACACACCAGCTGAAGCACTGTATGGCACCTTTTAGCCTGACTTATTGAATAGCCCTTTGAACACTTAGGGAGTACTTGAGGTTCATAGGACAATTCAGTAGAGGAGGGCATGGAGGAGGAGGAGGAGGAGGGGGTAGAGCTGAAAAATCTTGCATCATCACTAGCTGTATGGAGACCTGGGGACACAACAAGCAGCAGCACTGAGCTCTGTCCTGCATCCTTCCGAGTTGCAAGCAGAGTTACCCAGTGTGCTGTGAACTAAATATATCGTCCCTGCCTATGCTTGATGGACCATCTACGTGTCAGCAGTAACGTGGACTTTGTGGCTGACTGCCTTGCCCAACAATGCCACAACATTGCCTTCCACGTGATGGTAGAGAGCTGGAATGGCCTTACGTGAAAAGAAATAGCGACTGGGAACCTGCCTTTGTGATACAGCACTTTCTGCAAATTCACAGAAGGGGCAGAATCCACCAGACGGGAAGGCAGAAGTTGTAGAGCCAACAGCTTTGACAAGCTTGCATTTGCATGCTGGGCACGTGGCTGGCAGGGACTGTATTTTTTTTTGGCTGCAGCAGATGGGGCAGAGAAATTTGCCAGCTATAGTCTGCAGCTGGTGGTGTGCTGCTGGCAGATGTGCTGCAAGGACCTGGGGCACCCTAAACCATCATCCCTGTCAGTGGAGGCTGCTGAGAGGTCATGAGGTATAGCAGGGACAGACTGAGGTGAGTAAGGAGGAGGGACAGATTTGTGCATCTTTTGTTTGGCTTTTAGGTGCTCTTGCCAATGGGCTGAGTGGTGGGAGGTTAAATGCCTTATCAAGCATGTGGTACCCAAATGGTTGTTATTTTTGCCACGCTTGATGTGCTTGAGACAATGTTTGCAAATAGCAAAAGTGCAATCGGCTGCACATCTACTAAAAAAGGCCCAGACAGCTGAACTGTGGGAAGTGGGCTGGAAGATAACAGTTCCACAATGTGATGAAATAGGGTGGCTGCTCTCTACTCTTCCATGATGGCTGCCTCGTTGGGGTTGTGCCTCACCCTCATTTTTCTCCTCTACTCTATCCGGCACCCAAGTCGAGTCAGTGACCTCATCATCATCATCTCCTCCATCCTCATTACCACTGGAGATAACTTGGCAATACGCTGCGGCTGGGGGAACATGAATGCCAATTTGTGTACCAGTGTTCTCCCCTCTCTGTAGGCTCATGTTCCTGTCTTCTTCAACCTCAGAACCAACATCTGAATCGAGTAATGGCTGTGCATTGTCAAGCAGCAAGTGGCTGATGCTGTGTTCAAATAACTCCGCTGACTCCTCCATGCCTGATGCTGGGGCTATGGCAAGAATAGCTCTGGACAAGGAAGCAGGTTTTGCAGGGGACTGTGCACTAGTCTCCACTTGGGTGACAGAGGATGAGGAGGATGAGGAAGGTTTAGTAAGCCAGTCCACCACTTCCTCTGCATGCTGTGGCTGGATAGCACGGGCAACATCACTAAACAGAGCAAATGATGCCCTGCCTGAGGACTGACCACGTCCACCTTTGCCTGTGGACACATATGCTGCTGGCCCCCTTACAGTGCCTTCGTAATGTTTGCCTCTCCTTGCTGTCCTCCCAGACATGATGGGGGGAGTGGGGGGATGCTTATTAACAAAATGTAATAAACATGCGTAAATGTGTACGTGGATGCACTTTAATCAATGGAAAGTGGTGTTTGGTGCACTTTAATTTGAGTATTCACTACACAAACACACTCCATGGATATACTATAATATACTGCAATATACTGTGTCAAACGTGCAGTAACGCACAGAACTATACGACCTTAAACTTGCAGTAACGCAATTACATATACAGCGTTAAACTTGCAGTAACGCAAAAAAATATATGGCGTTAAACTTGCAATAACACAATTAAATATATGACGTTAAACTTGCCGTAACACAATGAAATATACAGCATTAACCACTTGTCGCCCGCCATATAGTAGAATGACGGCAGCAAAGTGGTTTCAATGTCCTGACTGGGCGTCATATAACGTCCGCAGGAGATTGAGCCGCTGCGCATCCCCGGGGGCGCGCATCGCGGCGATCGTTGTTGCGGGGTGTGAGTCTGACACCCCGCAACATCGATCTAGGTAGAGAGTCTCTGACGGAGACTCTTTACCACGTGATCAGCCTTGTCCAATCACGGCTGATCACGATGTAAATAGGAAGAGCCGGTGATCTGCTTTTCCTCACTCGCGTCTGTCAGAGCCGATCGGCTGCTCTCCTGACAGGGGGGGTCTGTGCTGATTGTTTATCAGCACAGCCCCCCCTCGGATCCTACCCAGGACCACCAGGGAAGCCGTCCAGGACCACCAGGGAAACCAGCCACACTGGACCACCAGGTATGCCCCCTAGACCCCCAGGGAAATACTAATCAGTGCAAAGGCAGATGCCAATCAATGCCCAGGCAGCTGCCAATCAGTGCCCACTCCAATGCCTACCACTGCCAGTGCCACCAGGTATGCCTATCAGTGCCATGTATCAGTGCCGCCTATCAGTGCCCAGCAGTGCCGCCTATCAGTGCCCATCAGTGCCACCCATAAGAACCCATATTTGCAGCCTTTCAGTGCCCATCAGTGTCGCCTATCAGTGCCCATCAGTGCCCACCAGTGCCACCCAGTGCCACCCATGAGTGCCCATCAGTGCCGCCTATCAATGCCCATCAGTGCTGCATATCAGTGCCACCCATCAGTGCCGCATATCAGTGCCCATCGTCAGTGCCCGTCAGTGCCCGCTTATTGGTGCCACCTCATCGCTCCTGCCTTATCAGTGCCTGTCAGTGCCGCCTTATCAGTGCCTGTCAGTGCCGCCTTATCCGTGCCCATCAGTGAAAGAGAAAATTTACTTATTTACAACATTTTTAAACAGAAACAAAAGCAAAACTTATTTTTTTTCAAAATTTTCGGTCTTTTTATATTTGTTTCGCAAAAAATAAAAACCGCAGAGGTGATCAAATACCACCAAAAGAAAGCTCTATTTGTGGGTACAAAATGATAAAAATTTAGTTTGGGTACAGTGTTGTATGACCGTGCAGTTGTCATTCAAACTGCGACAGCACTGAAAGCTGAAAATTGGTCTGGGCAGGAAGGTGTCTAAGTGCCCTGTATTGAAGTGGTTAAACTTGCAGTAACGCAAATTAAATATACAGCGTTAAACTTGCAAAAACGCACAGAACTATATGGCGTTAAACTGGCAGTAACGCAATTAAATATGCAGCGTTAATCTTGTAGTAATGCAATTAAATATATTGTGTTAAACTTGCAGTAACGCAATGAAATATACAGAGTTAAACTTGTCGTAATCCAATTAAATATACGGCGTTAAACTTGCAATAACGCACAGAACTATATGGCGTTAAACTTGCAGTAACGCACAGAACTATATGGCGTTAAACTTGCAGTAACGCACAGAACTATATGGCGTTAAACTTGCAGTAACGCAGTGAAATATACAGCGTTAAACTTGCAGTAACACACAGAACTATATGGCGTTAAACTTGCAGTAACGCACTGAACTGTACAGCGTTAAACTTGCAGTAACGCAACTGAAATATACTGCGTTAAGCATGCAGTAACACCCAGAAATATACTGCATTAAACAGCACGTTATGCACTGAAATATACAGCGTTAAACTTGCAGTAACGCACTGAACTGTACGGCGTTAAACTTGCAGTAACACAACTGAAATATACTGTGTTAAGCGTGCACTAACGCACAGAAAGGTACTGCGTTAAATGGCACGTAATGCACTGAAATATACGAAGTTAAACTTGAAGTAAGGCAATAAAATATACTGTGTTAAACGGTCATACACTCACACTGACTAAACTATCCCTACATTCACACTAATGTAAGGATGAATGGTCGCACTACATTCACACTGAGCTATCCCTAGATGCACACTAAGCTGATATTCTACCCTGAAAATAGAATCAGAATAGCACACTATAGCACACTAACTGTCTAATAGCACTGAACAGAGCCCTGTTCTATCTCTCTCCACCCCGCTATCACCAGGGGCGTAACTAGAAATAGCAGGGCCCCATAGCAAAATGTTGTATGGGGCCCCCCTGCAAACAGCCCCCCCCCCCCACAGCCCTAGTGTCAATGCAGCGTGACTTGTGCCACATACAGCGTGACCTGTGCCCAATGCAGTGTGACCTGTGCCCAATACAGCGTGACCTGTGCCCAATACAGCGTGACCTGTGCCCCATACAGCGTGACCTGTGCCCAATACAGCCTGGTCTGCCTGTGCCCCATACAGCCCCACCTATGCAGAGGAAGAGGAGGCAAGCCACCCGGATCAGCAAAGAGCGGGATTGCCCACTGTAATAGCTTTCATTTGAATTTCCTTTCTTCCCGGGGCTCATCGTCACATAGCCCCACCTCTTGGCCCGACTCCTTTGATGACGTCACATGTCCCGCATTGGATCGGCGTTCTGACTATCAAGAGGTGGAGCTATGTTACGTGAGCCCCGGGAACACTGGAAGTTCTAATGAAAGCTCTTACATCGGGCAATTCAGCTCTCTGCTGATACGGACAGCTCGCCTCTTCCTTTCCTCTCTCTTCCCCTGGCTGGGAGACTGTGCTGGTGGTGCTCTTATCCTCACTGGGCCCCACTCAGCTGTGGGCCCCATAGCACCCGCATGGGTCGCTAAGGCGGTAGTTACGCCCCTGGCTATCACACTACAAATGGCCACTATGGAAAGAATACTTTTATAGTGTGGGCGGGATTAAGAGCAATGAGCCATGATTGGATACAGTCATCATGACAGCATCCAATCATGGCTCTGACAGTGCTCTGTGCCCTGATTGGGCAAAGCTTTCATTGCTTCAGTCAATCAGCAGTTTTAGTGCATTGTGGTCGTTCGGTGGGGCGAACAAACAGTCGAACACCCTGATAATTTGGTTGTTCAGAGAACGACCGAACAGCCAAAGTTCGGCCTGAACTCATGCTCAGGATGAACCATTCGTCCTCCTGTGTGTAATTTAATCTCATATAAATACAGCTGTTCTGTGAAGAACCTTAGTGAACAAACTGTATCATGAAGGCCAAAGGAACACACCAGAAAGGTAATGGATAAAGTTGTGGAGAAGTTTAAAGCAGGGTTAGGTTATAGAAAAATATCCCAAGCTTTGAACATCTCACAGAGCACTGTTCAATCCATCTCCTGAAAATGGAAAGAGTATGGCACAACTGTAAACCTACCAAGACATGGCTATCCACTTAAATTGACAAAGGAGGTTAGTGTAAAGGACCGCCCAATGTACAATAAATGTAAATAAAAATGCTTTATTGGAAGTACAGAGGACTCCCCCTTCCTCAGGGAAGGCTGTTAAATGTTATTGGAAAAAATTCCTGGTGGGTTTTCTCAGAGACATGAACATCGGATCTATGATTCCCCGAATGTCAGATGGAGCTTGAGAAGCAACATTGAGCATTGAAGCTCAATGCTGCCTCTCAAGCTCCAGCTGACATTCGGACAATCATAGATTCGATGTTCACGTCTCAGACAAACCCCACCAGGATTTTTTTCCAATAACATTTAAATCTTGGAAGGAAACCTTTCCCATCTGCTTTTTTGACCTCTCATTTACAAACAGTGACCGATCAAGTCAGTCAAGCGCAATCTCCACCCTTCAAAAACAAACCTAAACTGACAGGGCAGGCAAGGAGAGCATTAGTCAGGGAAGTAGCTAAGAGGCCCATGGTAACTCTGGAGGAGCTGCAGAGAGCCACAGCTCAGGTGGGAGAATCTGTCCACAGGACAACTATTAGTCGTGCACTCCACAAATCTGGCCTTTATGGAAGAGTGTCAAGAAGAAAGCCATTGTTGAAAGAAAGTCATAAGGAGTCCCATTTGCAGTTTGCGAGAAGCCATGTGGAGGACACAGCAAACATGTTATGAACAAACATGTTATGAAACATGGAAGAAGGTGTTCTGGTCAGATGAGACCAAAATTGAACTTTTTGGCCTAAAAGCAAAACCTGATGTGTGGCAGAAAACTAACACTGCACATCACCCTGAACACACCATCCCCACCGTAAAACATGGTGGTGGCAGCATCATGATGTGGGGATGATTTTCTTAAGCAGGGACAGAGAAGCTGGTCAGAGTTGATGGGAAGATGGATGGAGCCAAATACAGGGCAATCTTAGAAGAAAAGCTGTTACAGTCTGCAAAGACTAGAGATTGGTGCAGAGGTTCACCTTACAGTAGGACGACGACCCTAAACATACAGCCTGAGCTACAATGGAATGGTTTAAACTTTAGATCAAAGCATATTTATGTATTAGAATGGCCCTGTCAAGTCCAGACCTAAATCAATTGAGAATTTGTGGCAAGACTTGAAAATTGCTGTTCTCAGATGCTCTCCATCCAATTTGACGTAGCTTAAGCTATTTTGCAAAGAAGAATGGGTAAAAATTTCACTCTCTAGATGTGTAAAGCTGGCAGAGACATACCTAAAAAGACTTACAGCTGTAATTGCAGCGAAAGGTGAATCTACAAAGTATTGACTCAGGGGAGCTAAATACAAATGCACACCACACTTTTCAGATATTTATTTGTAAAAAAAATGTTGAAAACTATTTATCATTTTCCTTCCACTTTGTGTTGGCCTATCACATATAATCCCAATAAAATTTCAAGGGGTGTGAATACTTTTTCAAGGCACTGTAGATAGCCCACTAACAAATCAGTATGTTCTTGTACTAGCATATAAATATTCAATGCTCAGGAAAAACTTGGCTTCTCACGGTGTAATAGGTTTATTATAAAAAACAATGTTAAAAAGCAGGGCCCATTCACATTCAGCACCATCAGATAATTACATATGTATGCAGAGCTTCAGAAAGCTAGTACCAGATAACAGCCACAATCCTACTCTCTAAAGTCTAAACTATTGCATTTTGTTACCCAGACTTTATCTGCGGCAGTGCACATAGAGATACAGGCTATTGTGTCATGTTTTATACAGAACCCTCTTATCCCTAGAGAGGTGGTTGGTGACCCCAGACTGTTTGATGGACTAGCATTTCAAGCCTCAGGGCTGAATTCTTGACTCATCACAGAGTAGAAGAAATTTGGTGCCAGTCACTTTAGAACTTTTTAAAGAGTTTATTAGGCTCAATAAACTCAGGAAGATAAAGTTAGCATACCCAATAAGCTGACAAAGAAATTGCCCTTAGGCATTTCCGCTAGCAACAGTCAATACAAGAAATAAGAGTCAAAACTGGTAACCTATACTCCTCAAACTTTTGGGAAGTTTCACTCAATGCAACATTTCATTTTAGTTGACCTACCAGACATCCTGCAATGTCCACTGACAGCAACTTCTACGCAGTACTCTTCAGCTTCACTCCTCCTGGATGTACTCTCCAGCAAGGCAATGAAAACCCTTTTGGACCCAGACTCAGGCCCACTCATGGCTTCCTCTCCCAAGGCAGCAAACCTTTGAGGAAGAGGTCTCAAACACAGCCTCCTCTCCTGGCAACAGCCCAGAAGGCAAGGACAAAGGACCATTCTGGAAGGTCAGCCCAAATATTTGCATCCTTTCCCTGCAATGCACCATTGGCATTAAACATCCTAATGACAGGCCACAGAGAAATGTTCATACATTAGTATGTTTGCATCTTTTTGCATTATTGCTAGGGACACTTTCCAACAAGAGGCAGAAGCAAACAATAATCAGGACTTCTCTCTGTCACTCTAGCTTATGGTAGGCTTCCTACATGGACACAGACTGTGCTAATTTCTTTCCTGAAATTTACTTGATTCCCCCATCACTACTGTCAGTGCTGACAGGGAAATCCCATCTGCCGAGCAATTGTCTTCTCCCGGCGGGGGGGCGGGGGCGGGGCAGCTTTTCCTCCGGGAGAAGACAGCGATTATTGCTAGTGGTTATAGCAGCTACCAACGATAATTGCTAGTGAATCCGGCGGGCTGGTTGTACCCAAGTTGATTGATCAAAAACATGAGCCTTCAAAAGCCTATTGCACCCTTACAGTGTCTGTAAACCTAAGACATGAAATATGAGCAAAGCATGTCCCTCTATACTGTGTGCTTGTCTCAATCCAGAGCACTAAGTGTAATTTCTGTCTGCTGCCTTGTTCCTCTTCTATCTGAATGAATTACTTCTAACAAGTTTTCCTGACACCAAAGGGAAAAAGATGACAGGGGAGGGACACATGTTAGCTAACACATGTTAGCTATTTTGTACCACTTTTAATGTAGCTTAATATAGAACTTGGAACGTACCGGATTGCCGGATAATTTCTTCACTGGATTGACTTTTTGACCAATGGCTCTAAAGTACTTCAGCCACGACACTAGGATATTAGACAGGCAAGTAGTATTTTCCTGGGGTAGACAATGGTTACAGCTTACATATTGACCCCAGTTAATGTTTCCCTTAAAGCACGGCCGGTACAAGGGGTGGGCGGGAGGGGCGACTGCCCTGGGCGGTGTCTTAATCTGTGGTGAGGGGGGTGCGCTGGGAGCTTCTGCTGCTTCTCCTGCCTGACAAGTGTGACTGTCATTCTCTCTCCTCTTACTGCATAATGTATGGATTCCCGACTCTTCCATTCTAGCAACTTCAACGTTACCTTTTCTCAACTGCATCCATTAATTACTTTTCTCCTTCAAAGCTCCCCTCTCCATGTCAGCTTGTTCTCCTTCCTGGTGTTCTGTCGAGAAGTGCTCACTATCGAGAAGTGCCCGGGTTGTACTGCGCATGCACTGTACGGAACAGCACAACAGCTGACAGAATACATTTTTCTGTCAGATTGTGCCCCGCGCTCCCGTCACGAGTTCATGTCGGGGCGGATTTCTACATGTTGTGGGTGGATTTATAAATGATGGGCAGTTGGGGGTGGAATTTTTAAAGATGTCCAGTGCTGCAAAACAAAACTTTTTATGCTATTATTCTTTCGACCTGGGCACTTCTCGATAGCGGGCACTTCTCGATAGCGGGCACTTCTCGATAGCGGGCACTTCTCGACAACACCGGCTGGGTCACTTCAGTCTATATTGTTAGTCACTTTCACTTTCGGCTTATCTCACCAGCACCTCTCCTTAATTTCACTGCACAATCTTAAGTCAGCACAGATTCTCCTGTTCACATTAACCCTTCACCTTCTTCTTTCAGCTGTCCCGTCCATAAGTGTCCACTGCATGTCCTGCAGCCTCTGGTCTCAGCTCTGGACATTCCACACAGCCATTTAGCTGACACCCTTTCCATTCCAGTTTAGTCCTGTCCCTAATATGCAGCCTTAGCACTTTCCCTACACACCTTCACTCTGCTCTGCATTAACCTCCCTGGCGGTATGATTATGTCAGATTTTTGATGCTCAAAGTGGTACATTGTTTCGCATGGAAATTTGGCGTTTTATATTGTAGGCCTGTAATTCTTAGGAATAACTCACTTAAATCTGTACAAACAAGAGTCTAGTAGACATCCTGGGTAGGATAACGTTTGAAACACGGAACCATAAATTATAATATAATAAATAGCTATAAATAATTATAAAAAATAATAATTTAATAATAATAAAATGTATTTAATAATGTAATCAAATCAAAAACACTGAAATTTGCTCAGTTGCAGAATTGTTGCTGTCATTACTTTCAGTGTTTGATGACAAATTGCCCCACAAATCACTATCGCTCAATTCTGCAAGTGATTCTAATTTATGATCGCTGTTTTCTAGCTGGGCTAAAACTGCTTTTGACGTAAAGGGACACTTTTTGGTTGCTACGGACATTCTCAAGTTTCCAGGCAGAAAGAACAGTATATATAATATAAAACTGCAGGCAGAGCACTGGACAAAACATTAGGGACAAAAGGGATGTGAAACAATTTGATACAGTAATGTAATCTGTAAGATTACGGTGTACTGTATGTGTATTGTGTTTTTCAATTTTGAATTTGGCGCCGGGCTCCGTCCCCGTGCTTCGCGGCGATCGCAGGGAACTGTGATAGATGGAGCGGAGGAAACGGCTCGCGCACACAGTGGGGAGACATTGCAGGATCCTGGGGACAAGGTAAGTAACTTTGTCTGGATCCTGCAATGCGATTCCGAGTGTGACTTGGGGTTAGCGATTTTGGTAATAAAAATTCACCCCGAGCCTCGGGATTACTGCTAGGGAGTTTAAAACAAGTGTGCTGCGGTTTGGCCACAGTGTGATTGTGTGGTTTTAGGTGCGCTCCCAATGAATTTTATTACACAGTGTGTTTTCATGAAAGCGCATCAAAGTCCTGCATGCCGCATCTTTGATGCGCTTTCAGAAAACACAGTGTAGTAAAATTAATTGGGAGTGCACATGCACAAACTGCACATACAATCACACTGCGGCCAAACCGCAGCGCACTGGTGTGAGCACACCGTAAGGTAACGTTCACACCTTTGCATGTCAGCCACAAAATTGTGGCTTTCCTGACACACACAGAAACTCACTGTCCATTAGTAGATGTGCTGCAGTGCCAATGCCATTAATTGTTAATAGCACCCCCAAACATCTGGTAACATGCATTTTCTCATGCACCAAACCACATGGTGTCTCTGTCTCAAAAGTGAAACATCAGGGGTCTGTTTAGAGCCATGATATTTCACCAAAGCCCCCAACAAGGCTGGCAAAAACGTAAAAAAAAAAATCAAATTCTAAAAACAATATAAAAAATTTAAAAAAGTTTTTAAAAATAAATATTTAAGGGCTTGTTCACATGTTTTGGTCAGGTGTCAGAGAGCATTTGACAGGTGGTAAGGAGCCGTTGTATCGCCTCCTTACTGTCTGCTTTTATCCCTCCAACCCTGCACTAGCATGCCGCAACCATGGGTCAAGCTCTACAAGGGATATCATTTATACTGCAGCAGTGAAAGAAAACATCACAGTCACATTATGTGTACATCCCCAAGCACTCCCTCTGCAGCTAAAGGATGTAGAGTTTGAGGCACCCAGGGGGTGCCAGTATGCCCCCTCTTGGCCATCACAATTGAACCACACCCACTCATCGCTGCGGCACTACGCGTACCATGTGCCACTTTCTCCCTGAAATGGTCCTCATTTCAAATTCAAAAGTTGGACAATATGTTAGTACTATTTCAGTGCAAGTTTGCCATGTTCATCCTGAGCACCGGATGACCTTGTCCTGGCACTGCCTAAAAGGGGTATTAAAGCCACAGGCAAATATTTATTATATTGCAGCTCACCATTTCTTAGATGTGATTGCTGCATTTATTCTTTTTAAGTCTTTTTTTTTTTTTATATTTTCATCTGGTGATCCAGCTAGTAAGGCTGTTGTTTTTCAAATGAAGAAGTTCTCCAGCAGAATGTATCAGTTACAGAGATGAGACAAACCATTTACCTCCAGCAGGGTGCTTACAATGATTATATTTTATTTATGTAAAACCTTTAACCTAAAAGGGGAAAAACGAATGCTGTAACTGCTTAGAAATATTAGCTTGGATTCAATTAGTTGGTGTATCTAAATCTGCTAGTGCATCTAATACGCCACCCCTAGACTGGCAATGCTGCTGTCCAAAGGTGTCTCTGTTGCTTCTTCCTCCAGAGGCACCCTTAAACAGGAAGGGGGAGATTTACTAAAACTGGAGAGTACAAAACCTGGTGCAGCTCTACATAGAAACCAATCAGTTTCCAGGTTTTGTTGTCAAAGCTTAAAGTGGTTGTAAAGTCCGTTTTTTTATCTTAATGCATTCTATGTATTAAGATAAAAAGCCTTCAGTGTGCAGCAGCCTTCCTAATACTTACCTGAGCCCCATCTCGGTCCAGCGATGTCCATGAGTGTCTCGGCCGTCCGTCAATCAAAGTCAGATAGCCAATCAGGCGAGAGAGGGGGCAGGGCCGGGGTCGGGTTGCGGCTCCGTGTCTGAATGGATACACGGAGCTGTGAATCATCTCGGGTGCCCCTATAGCAAGTTGCTTGCTGTGGGGGCACTGCACAGGAGGGAGAGGCCAGGACCACAGAAGAGGGACCCGGGAAGAGAAGGATCCAGGCTGCTCTGTGCATTACCACTACACAGAGCAGGTAAGTATAACATATTTGTTATTTTTATTTAAAAAAAAATGAGACTTTATAATCACTTTAATTGATTAAGCTGAAGTTAGAAGCTAATTGGTTACTATGCACAGTTGCACCAAATTCTGTGCACCAGTTTTAGTAAATCTCCCCCGAAGTGTGTTACTGGCCAGATCACCAGGTGAAAACAGCGGGGAAAAAGCCTAAGAAAAGAACACTAATACAGCCATCACATCTAATGATTGGTCAGCTGCAATATATTATATTTTTGGTTTTGGGCTTAATACTGCTTTAATTCTGAATTGATTCCTTTTTTTTTTTTTTTTTTGCAACTTTTTAGCTTTTTAGCTGAACTCCAGGCAATGGCTAAAACTAAAATACATGTATGGGGGCTGCTTTACCTGCCAGAAGACTTATATTTCTGTCCATCCAGTCCTGAGATATACACAGCTTTGCCACATAACATGGCCTTACAAACTTTGATAAATTATCAGTTTATTTTCTGATCAATCTCTTCTAATATAAATAATTAATCTGGAGCAAAAAACCCTTGCAATCAATGGGGGTTATTTACGAAAGGCAAATCCACTTTGCACTACAAGTGCAAACTACAAGTTCAAAGTGTACTTGAAAGTACACTTGGAAGTGCAGTCACTGTAAATCTGAGAGGTAGATCTGAAATGAGGGGAAGCTCTGCTGATTTTAGCTAAAATGCTGTTTTTTATTCTCCTTGAATGTCCCCTCGGATCTACAGCAACTGCACTTCCAAGTGCACTTTCAGTGCAATTTCAGGTGCACTTTTCACTTGTAGTTTGCACTTGTAGTGCAAAGTGGATTTGCCTTTAGTAAATAACCCCCATTATGTCACACATGGGGAAGTGGATTCAAGCAACATTTAATAAACAATTGTAACTTTGTAAGTAATTAATTGTATCTTTGTTTTCATCAAGTAATCTCCATATAATCTGATCATTTGGATTATGATCGCATTAATTAAAAAAGCATCTGTGCTGCCATTTTTTTAAAAACAATCGATGATTTTTCACCCTGCCCAATCTAAATCGAGTTTATTGAAGAGAAGTTATTATTATTATTCAGAAGTTATGGCTATTCCTTTGTTTGCACATTCAGAGGTTTTGAATCACACATTGATCGGATAATATAGTCAAGGTGTGTATGGCCACCTTTATGCCGCATACACACGGTCGGATTTTCCGACAACAAATGTTCGATGGGAGCTTGTTGTCAAAAATTCCGATCGTGTGTAGGCTCCATCGGACATTTTCCGTCGGAATTTCCGACAAACAAAATTTGAGATCCGGATCTCAAATTTTCCGACAATAAAATCCGTTGTCGGAAATTCCGATCGTGTGTACACAATTCCGACGCACAAAATTCCACGCATGCTCGGAATCAAGCAGAAGAGCCGCATTGGCTATTGAAATTCAATTTTCTCGGCTCGTCGTACGTGTTGTACGTCACCGCGTTCTTGACGTTCAGAACAAGATTTGTGTGACCGTGCAAGACAAGTTTGAGCCAACATCCGTCGGAAAAAAAACATGGATTTTGTTTTCGGAATGTGCGATCGTGTGTACGCGGAATTAGTGAGCTCCTTCATATCCGAGCACTTATAATAGTTTCTAGTTAAAATTATCCTCTACACGCAGTATATTTATTCATATAATTAAACTATGTGCAGCAGTGTCACCTAGAGGTCATAAAATACATAACAGTACAGGATATAAAATGAGCAGAAAAAAGAGAACCCGGGAAACATTTTTTTCTGCCGACATTGCTTAATGATTTCATTAAACCAATAAAATAATTTCATTCTGATTTCTAAATATCCATTTATAATTATGTTGTAATTTCCATCCTAATTTTTAAATAAACTGCTGTTTATCGCATACATTCATTCTGCAGGGTTTTTTTTTTTCATTACTAAGGTTGCTAAGCTTTGTCTTTCATCTCACAATCCATTGTATACATTTTCTTTTGAAGTTTGCACTGCAGAACATGTTAAATGGAGTGCATTTTACTGATTGTCTCTTCTGCAACACCTTAAATTCATTGCCATGCAATGCACAATCATTTTAAAATAAAGGATTTTAATTGTTAAAACTGCATTACCTAACTTTCTGAGATGGGGAAAAATGGACACATTAAAGCACAAAGTAGGCAGAGAAGAAACCCACATCACTGTTACATGGACTATGAATAATTAATACTCAAAATATAATTGGTTGAAAAAGGGGTCTCCAAACTTTCTACTCAAAGGGCTAGCTTACTGTCCTTCAAATCTTAGTGGAGTCAGACAATGGGGTTGATTTACTAAAGGCAAATAGACAGTGCACTTTGCAGTTGCACTTAGTAAATGATGGGAAGCTCTGCTGGCTTCCATCATCCAATCATGTGCAAGCAAAAATTCATTTTTTTTTTCCTTGCACGTGATTGGGTATTCTTTGCAAAGTGAGGCTTTACCTTATTTACTAAGCTCTGGAGCAACTGCACTTGCAGAGGCCAACTGCACTTTGCAAATTGCACAGTCTATTAGCCTTTAGGAAATCAACCTCTATGGTCATTGGGAGTAGAAAATGCCCCAATGTCACTCTGAGTAAAAGCCTAGAGCTTAGTAGTCATTGAGAGTTAAAAAAAAAATTACATAATGCCTGTGGTCTGTAAGAGGAGGCATTGTGCGCCATTGTTGGTAATAGTAGGAGAAATAATGTCCAATTGCTAGTGTCAGTTGAAGGAATAGTGCCCGATCTTTGGTGTCAGTGGGAAGAATAGTGACCCATCTTTAGTGTCAGTGGGAGGAATAGTGCCCCATCATTGGTGTCCGTGGGAGGAATAGTGCCCCACCCATCATTGGAGCACAGGTGTGTCAGGAGGAAGCTGTCTGGAGCTGCTGCAGGTGATCCGTGTGAGAGGGGAGTGGTGAGGAAATCTATCCCAGCTCTCCTGGCTCCTTTCTGGGGAAGCCATGGAGGCCAGCAGGGCCTTTCCTGCTGGAAGCTCCCAGCCATCTCCTGGGCCATCAGGTGACATGCCTTCCTCTGTACAAGCCATGGCTGGGGATCTCTCTACCCCTGGTGAAGATGAAGGCTCAGAGGCCATCCGGGAGCGAGTGGTGGCCGGGATTAAAGTCCTGAATAGGGAGAGAGACAAGCTCTATAAACTGAGAGCGGAGGTGAAGCGCTTGAGAAGGCAGCGGGAGGGCTTGCATAGCCAGAGACGTGGGTCCATGGATCCGGAGATCCAACTGGCCAAGGTCCGGGTTGAACATCAGGAGACCATTGTGGCCATGATGGAAGGCAGAGATGGGCCCTTCAAAGAAAAATTCTGTAATGACAGAAGGTTTGCCAGGATGACAAAGATGGAGGTGGAGGAGGAGACCCCCAGTTCAGACCCCCTGCCCCCTCAGGGAGAGGTAAGCAGCCCCATGCCTTCTCAGGACTCAGGAGGCATGCTCAAGGTAATCCAGGCAATGGAGTCTCCTTTGCGGGGTGATCAGCTGGTGTTCCATGAGGAGGACATGACAGATAATGTGCCTGACAAGGTAAAGCCCGTCAAGCCCCATGTGGTGCATAAAACAGTTTTTGTGACTGATACAGACAATGTGCCCAGTGACAATCAGGCTGCTAGTCCTATGTGTAGCAATACTGTGCCTGCTGATGCTGCAGTGCAGCAAAGTTTGCGTTTAAAAAATGACATTCCTGCAGATGAACTACAAGATTCAGCAGAACCAATTAACCCCCCTTTAGCTGAGTCTAAAGCTGTTTGCCCCAAACCTGCTGAAGACTCTACAGCACAGCTTCAGGAGACAGCTTGTATTGCAGCAGAAACTGTGACTATTCCTGATGAGAATGTGGATGTTTGTGTGACTGATAAAAATCATCTCAGTACAAGTGTGATGGACAGTCCTACCAACTCCGTTCAAGCAGTGAATAATAATAGTAATGTACAGACTACTGTGACTTCAGTGTGGGGCCTTGGCCCTGATAAACCCACGTTTGCTCAGGTGGTACGCTCTGCTCCTGGTAGCTCCGCCCCCAAGCGGGGTTTCCCCCAGCAGCCTACGACTTTGGGCACCCCGGGATCTGATTTTGGGTCTCTGGCTTCTGCTGGGGGTCCGAGAAGAAATGTGGTAATTCTCAAATGGGAAGGTGTTGCAATCCCTCCAGCACGGCGTGCAGTGGTGGATTTGATTCTGGAGATGGGTTTTGGGGCAAACGATCTGTATGCTCTAATACATGTAGCTGGGACACGGGATTATACCATTAGTTTCACCAGGCCAGAGGATCTTGACCTGTTCTGGGAGCGATATGAGGCTCGGTGCAGGTCAAGACCTGAATGGGAAGGTCTGGCCCCAGTTGCGGTTTCGCAAAGGTCAACGGTGAAAAATAACCATCATACTCACCAATGAGAGTGTTCCTGCTCGGGACCTAGAGGTCTGGTTAAGGAACTATGGTGAGGTTTTGAGTAAGCCCAGCAAAATCCTTGATGAGCGTAACATCTGGACTGGGGGTTGGTCAGTAACAGTGAGGTTGGCCAGGGATGGGAATGTTGTCCGTCACCTGCCCTCCTCAGCTTTTATAGGGAGGGATAGGATGACTATTTTCTACCCTGGTCAGCCGAAGCTGTGTCACCGCTGTGGAGAAAAGGGGCATTTGAGTTCCTCCTGTTCAGCCTTGATATGTTCAGTGTGTCGGGGTCAGGGTCATATGGCTAAGGACTGCACCGAGATGATCAGGTGCAACCTGTGCCTGCGCCTTGGCCACCCCTACAGCAGATGTCCTGAAGCCTGGCACAATATGGAGAAGGAGGTAATAGATGACTTGTCGAGGCTGGACGGGATAGAGGGTGAGACCCCTGGTGTACCATCCTCCTCTGTGGTGACTCACTCCCCTGGTCCTGCTCAGGATCCCTCTCCAGTTCCTGTGGCCACCCCTCCTGTGTCTGTAAGTATTCCTTCTGTATCTGTCTCTGTGTCCCACCAGCCTACTGTATCCCCTCCTCTTGTGCCAGAACCTTCCAAGTCTGTGCCCCCCGAGTCAGTTCCCCCCCAGGAGTCTACCCCTCCTAAGTCTGATTCAAAGGGAGCCCCCCCCCCACCAGGAGTGGTAGTGGGTACTAGAAAGGTCGCTTCTTCCTCTGTAAAGAAGTCTTCTGTAAAGACTTTACAGGAAAAAGTAAGAGATGAGGGCATCTCTGAAGCTGACCTGCAGTACCTGGAGGAGAGAAGGAAGGTTGGGAAGCGGAAGAAGCAGGTGGTGAGGACGGAACAGGCTCCAGTGCCTGTCTCCAACCGTTATAGGTCCTCTAATTGGGATATTTCTTCATCTGGAGCTTCTTCGGAGCGAAGTTCTGATTCCGAAATGGAGTTTGAGGCGGCCTCAAGAAAGAGAGAGGCATCTGGTGATGAGCAGCAGAGGGGAGCTAAGAAGCAATCCACCCAATAACCCAAATGGCAGTTCCCCCTCCGTTAAAAGTGGTGACAATAAATGTCGCCAGCATTAAGTCAGTAAGAGCTCGTTCTATGGCCTTCTTTTTGTTCAGCCAATTAGATGCTGAAATTTTATTTTTGCAAGAGACTAGGCTCACCTCCTTGGCAGATATTCATATGGCCAAGAGAGAGTGGAGGTATGGTCCATCTTACTGGTCTCTTGCGGCCGAGCCTTACGGCGGTGTGGCGGTGTTGTTTAAAACCGGCATGGTAACTGTCCGGCGGGTTATTGAGGTGGAGATTGGGAGATGTATGGTCTTAGACGTCCTTGTGGGAGGGCAGGACCTGCGCCTAATTAATGTTTATGGGCCGCACACAAAGTGGGACAGGAAATGCCTTTTTACAAGGATCAAGCCATTTCTTTTTACATCCCGGCAAGTGGTCTTTGGAGGTGACTTCAATACAGTAACTAGGCCCAAGGACAGGAAGGACTTCAAGGACAGGCTGGGATATGATAGCGTTTTTTTAAATAGTATGGTTAGGGATGCTGGTCTTGTGGATGTGCACATTAAGCACCTCCCGGATGACACCGGGTTCACCTTTCATTGAGGTAATAGTCAGAGTAGGATAGATAGGTTTTTTTTTAAGGAGACCTCTGCTTTCTCACCCCCGGTGGTGCAGGCAGTAGAGTTCTCTGATCACTGTATGCTATCTGTGGTCCTGAATGCTTCAGACGCCCCTCAGAGGGGTAAGGGCATCTGGAGATTGAATTCGACTCTACTGAAGGAAGAACATGTTAGACAATCCTTTGAGGAATTCTTTCAGGCACAGGTGACCATCCTGGACTTTTGTAGTAGCAAGGCTGAGTGGTGGGAGCTGACCAAAAAGAGGATCGCTGGATTCTTCAGGGGCCTAGCCAATAGAAGCAGTTTAATAAATACATGACCTACCAACGTTTACGGAGGAAGCTGGATATTCTTGTCTCGAGAGGAGGAGATCCCGGGGCAATCTCCGAAGTGAAACTCCTTCTCAGGAAGTGTCAATATGACCAGCATGCCTCTTTGGTTCTGGAGAGGGACTATGGGAAGTACCACTCGCCTGACCCTTACCAGAACTGCAAACAAGGTGTAGCTGTTAAAACGGTCGTTGGCCTTAAGGACAGTACAGGTTCCTTGACAAAGTCCAGGTCAGGGATTCTGGAGGTCGTGAGGTCCTTTTATGCTGACCTTCTTGGGAGGAAAGAGCTTGACCGTGACAAGATGGAAAGCTTTCTGGACTCTACTCGAGGTCTAAATGATGAAGATGTCCCATTGATGAATTTGACAGAGGAGATCACAGTTGAAGAGGTGATGAGGGCAATTGAACAGCTTGCCATCAAAAAGTCACCTGGACCGGATGGCTTGACGGCTGAGTTTTACAAAGCTTTTAAGTCTATTCTGGCCCCACATTTGGTAGAGGTTTTTAACAGTTGCCTTGCTGAGGGGGTACTTCCCCCTTCCATGAGGCACTCAGCTGTGATTCTTCTTTCAAAGGGTAAAGATCCTTCGATGATTGAGAATTGGCGCCCCATCAGCCTTCTTAATGTCGATAGAAAGATACTGGCAAAGATCATTTTCTGGCGCCTATCGTCAGTAGCAGAGTCTTTGCTTTCTCGCCATCAGCACTGTTCGGTCCAGGGTAGGTGCACCTTCACAGCAGTTTTAGCTGTCCGGGAGGCCTTGGAGCGATGCAGGGCTGCAGGCTGGGGAAAGTATTTGCTGACATTGGATCAGGCAAAGGCTTTTGATCGTGTTAACCATGAGTACCTGTGGTTGGTCCTTAGTAAGTACGGTCTGCCGGGTGGTTTTGTCGATTGGTTAAAAGTCCTGTATCAGGGGGCAGAAAGCTTTCCTCTTGTTAATGGTTGGGTTGGGCAGTCCTTTGAGGTTGGCTCCGGGGTGCGCCAGGGTTGTCCCCTGAGTCCCCTGCTCTATGTGTTTGCAATTGACCCCTTCATCAGGAGGCTAGAGAGCAGCATGTTGTGTGGGGTGCCAGTGGGGCTCCCGGGTGAGCCGCCTTTGAGGGTTGTTGCCTATGCGGACAATGTGTCGGTGATTGTCACCGGGGCGGATGAAGCGGAGGAGGTGGTCTCTCTGACATCACGGTATTCTGAAGCATCAGGCTCCAAGATCAATCAGGAAAAGAGTGAAGTTTTCTGGATGGGAAAGGAAGGTGAGGGGTTTGATCTCCCGGACACCTTTCCAGTGCCCCAGGAAAGAATTAAGATTTTAGGCATTGAATTTGGACCCGGCGATTATGGCCTCAAAAACTGGGAAGGCAGACTGGAAATTGCCAATACTAAGGTGGTCAGCTGGAAGAGATGGAAGTTATCTATGAGGGAAAGGGTTGATCTGATTAAGACTTACCTGATTCCGATCTTCTTGTATGTCAACTTTGTCTGCATCTTGCCAGTGTCTCTCTATGCTAGGGTCAGTAGTGTGTTCTTCCAGATGTTGTGGGGGAACAGACTGAACCCCATCAAGAGGAATGTCACCTATCTATCCAGGAGGGAGGGTGGCTTAGGTATGGTCAACCCAGTTCTTTTCTTTTCACTGCTTTTTCTCAAGTTTAATATTGGTAATATGCTTGCAGTGGAACCTCCTGGATGGGCAGGCATATTTAGATCTTGGTTTAGGCCTTTTCTACGACTTTGGGAAGAAGGTGGCCAAGTGAAGAATCTCAGGGGTCATCGTGGTCAGCTACCAGCCTATGTCGCTCCGTGCCTGAAGTTACTACGGCAGTGGCGATTGTCGGCTGAAGATCTCAGATCGGTTCCGAGGAAAGTCCTTATGAGTCGAGTCTTGAGCGAAGTCTTTCATGACCCACTGGCCTTAAGGGATTGCCCAGGCCCAGTTTTGAGGGCAGGGTTAAGACTTATTAATTTGGACAGAGTACCTCCTAAATTCAAGGATCTGGCCTGGATGTGCTTCCATGGGAGACTCTATGTTCGGGGCAATTTGAAATTCCGCAGTGGGGTGGATCGTAGCTGTCCTCGGGAGGAGTGTGCATGTGAGGAGGAGACTATGGACCATTTTCTGCTTCATTGCCCTTTTAACATAGAGGTGTACAAACAGGTGGGGCGGGCCCTCGGTGTCCCTTTCCTCTCCAGGCTGGGTTATGCTGAGTGGGTGTATGGAGCATTCAATACTGGTGGGGTTTTTTGTTTAGATACACTTTTTCTAGTTAGCCTAGTAGTCCGTTATTTCACTTGGAACGCACGGTGTCAGGTCTGCATTCGGCGTAAAATCCTTCCTGTTCAGGTGGTGGTGTATGACATTCTGCATGAGGTGGAGAAGATTCGGGTACTTGAGAGAGACAAGCGGAGTCAGGGGGCTTGGTTGAAGGCGTGGAGGGGTTTCAAGCCTCCCTGACTGCCAGGAGTCTCTTTCCCGGGTGTGGCTGTCTGTCTCTTATCACCCTAGATTATTATTTTTTGGTTTAATTTTTGATAAATGGCTGCGTACATAGGTGATGGGTTGTGCCTCTTAGGCCCTCTCTGCTGCTTTATGTAAATAATTTTGGTAGTGGATTATGTATATATTGTATATATTCTGAACATGGATGTGTATTCCTTGGATTTCTGTTGAAGTTTTGTACTATGGTTTTGTTTTTTACTTTTGTATAAAATTGGTTGCTTGATTCTTTTTAATAAAAGATCAATAGTGTTCCATCATTTATATCAGAGGGTGGAATTATTCCCCATCGTTGGTGTTTATCAACGGAATAGTGCCCCATCATCCAGTGTCAGTGGAAATAATAGTGCCAATCTTTGGTGTAAATGGGAGGAACAGTGCCACATCTTTGGTTTCAGTGGGAGGAATAGTGTTCTATCATTTATATGAGAGGGAGGATTTCTGCCAAATTGTTGGTGTTGATCAAAGGAATAGTGCCCTATCATTGGAAAAGAACCACAGAGAATAGCGCACACATACAAAAAAAATTATTTTCAAATCTTGCAAGGCTACTTAAAGCGGAGGTCCACCCTAAAAAAAAAAAAAAAAAAAAAAAAAAATACATAAAAATGCTCCTAAAAATCAGAAAAAAAATTGAAAAAAAAATTTTTTTTACTTACCAGAAATGGCTGTTGCTAGGCAGATCGTCCTAATCTGCCACTTCCTAGAATGACCTTCATTCTTCTCCTCCTCACGTTGTCTTCTGGGGAATGGGGCGTGCTGTGCTCTGGGAACTGTGTGTGTCCCATAACACAGCCGGCCATTCACAAAACGCCGCGCGACTCGCGCATGCGCAGTAGGAAACGCAAGGTTCCACTGCCTGTTTCCCTTAGTTTGAATGGCGGCGCCGGGACCCGATCCGATGGACGGATCAGTCCCGGCGGCCGACATCGTGGGCACCCTGGACAGGTAAGTGTAATTATTAAAAGTCAGTGTTTTCAGCTGGATCTCCTCTTTAAAAACACCTGATCCTAATAAGTAAATGTAGCATCCTTGTTCTAATGAGGGGTGCTAGTAAATTTAGTTGTGCTAGGTGATATCTAGTCTGGCTAATTTGTAATCTTTGATCAAATGGGTTTCTCCTAAGCATGGTGTTAACTGTGATTTCTTCCTTATGTCAATAGGTGGCACTGTTTTCTTTGGCATCTGTGTGATGAATTATAGTGGATTCAGGTTTTGAGTGTATATACTTCTCTCAGCCAATCAGCAGGAGTTTCTTTGGCCGCTGAGGCTGCTGGGTAAAGGTATTTATTCGGAGAAGGTCAGGTGATCGGGGTTCTTTCCACCAAGGCTGCGGCCTGGGCGGGTATGTGTGGAGCAGCAGCAAGGGTCTGAGGCCTAATCATGTGTAAAAGGGGCTCGGCCTGAGGGGAGCCTGATCATTGCCGGGAAGCATAGGAGAAGTTGCCAGAGGGTCAACGACTCTAGCCAGAGGCAGGTGTAAAGGGATGGAGTTTTGAGGGAGTACCAGAGGAGAGTCTTCATCAGCTGGGGACTGTGAAGTGTCTGGGAAAGCTTCAGGAAAGGACTCATCCAGGAAGTACAGAAGGTAGCTGTAAGTAAAGCTTGAAGGAGTACAGCGGGTAGCTGTGAGTTAAGCTTGAGGAACCCAGCATACCTCACAGCAAAAGGGGCTGGCCTACAGCCAGCCCCTTTTTGCTATTTAACCACTTACCCACTGGGCACTTAAGCTTGAAGAAGTACAGCGGGTAGCTGTGTGTGTTGAGCTTGTTGCTATAGGAGACAGCAGTTGCTATGAGATACAGATTGCTGCATTCAGCTTAAAGGCCCCTTTTCTGTATTGCTGTCTGTCTAGTTCTATTTTTGTCTAAGGAGTCTGCCTATTTGCTATTGCATTTGCCTAAGGGTATCCTGTGCCCTACCCCTCTCCCACAGTTCCTGTTTAGAGAAATAAAAATCTCTTTGTTCATCTTTAAAAGTGACTGGCATCCATCTTTCCACCTTGCGCAACACCCACCATGCCTAGGAACCTACACCCTGAGAATGAATGTCAGGCCTCCCTGACTCTGGGGGTCACCACCACACCTCTGGAGGTTGGTGAGAGCGCTACATAAATATGGGGATTTAGTCACATCATATGGCCATACCATGCTTAAGCCCACCATTGCGTCAAAGATTTGAAAGTAACTTTTCTTGTATGTGTGCGCTATTCTCTATGGTTCTTTTTGTATATTGGTCATTATAGTAGCACCAACTTTAGAAATGTATGTTTAGGGTGTGCCCCCCCCCCCCCAACCCTTTGTTTGTTACATATTAAGTGCTGAACAGACTTTCTGGGGTGGAGCACCCCACTCTCCCACACCAGTACTTCATTATCAGTGTCCACCAGTAAGTAGTTAAAGGAAGAGTCCCTTTATTGTGCAGTTGAAGCAGTGGAATCTGTTACTTCTCCCATGTAAGGAGTAAGTATTTCCCATGGTTTAGAGACGTGGGATTGATCTTTCATTCTATGAATAGTGTAGGACCCACTGAAAATGGGGCACTTTGATGCAGTGGTGGGCTTAAGCACGATATGGCCATATGGTGTGACTAAATCCCCATATTTACTCATTTAGATCAGGTGTTTTTAAGTAGCCTTGCACGATTTAAAAGTAACTTTTTTTTGTATGTGTGCACTATTCTCTGGGCTTCTATTTGTATATTGGTCTTTATAGTAGCACCAGTATGTGTAGGGTGTGCCCCCCAACCCTTTGTTTGCTATCAATGGAATAGTGCCCCATCATCCAGTGTCAGTGAAAGTAACAGTGCCCCATCTTTGGTGTCAGTGGGAGGAATAGTGTTCCTGTCAGGGATGGACTTCTAGCAGCTCTCTTCTCAGTGCTCCAGGCTGCTCAGCTGTCATTTAATTACCAGCCACTCATTGTTTCCACAGTGAATCACCTGGTTACCATTACCTGCCCATTTAGTCCACTCCACTCTACAGCCAGTCCCTTTTTGCTATTTAAAGGGATTGTAAAGGTTCATGTTTTTTCACCTTAATACATCCTATGAAAAAACATAGCCCCCCGGTTTACTTACCCGAGCCCTCGAAAGTCCCGCGCTCGATCGTTGCCCGGGCTTCTCTGCTCTTCATTGCATAGATTGATAGCAGCGCAGCCATTGGCTCGCGCTGCTGTCAATCAAATCCAATTACACGGGCGCGGGGGGGCGGGGGCGGGGCAGAGTTCTGCACTCGGCGGCTATGAGCGCTGAATGCAGGACTTCAGAGCGCGCCCGCAAGGTAACCCCCCGAGAGAGCGCTTCTCCCAGTGGGTTATCTGAGACGGGGAGGAGTTAGGAGAGCTGCCGGGGGACCCCAGAAAACACCATTCGGGGGCCACTCTGTGCAAAACAAGCTGCACAGTGGAGGTAAGTATGATATGTTTGTTATTTTTAAAAAATCGAACCTTTAGTGTCACTTTAACCACTTACCCACTGGGCACTTAAATCCCCTGCCTAACCAGATCAATCTTCAGCTTTCGGTGCTCTCACATTTTGAATGACAATTACTCAGTCATGCAGCATTGTACCCATATGAAAGTGTTGTCATTTTTTTTCACACAAATAGTGCTTTTTTTATTTTTTGCGCTACAAATTAAAAAAGTACAAAATTCTGTAAAAAGTTGAATTTTTCTTAGTTTCTGTTATAAAATTTTTCCAAATTAGTAATTTTTCTTCATAAATTTTGGCCAGAATTTATACTGCTACAGATCAGTATAAATAAAAATAACCCAAATTGGTTTGTGAAAGTTATAGAGTCTACAATCTATGGTGGCAATCATTGAAAATTGATCACACCTGATGCACTGACGGCCTATCTAATTTCCCGAAGCCAGGAAAGTACAAATACCCCCCAAATTACCCTTTTTTTGGAAAGTAGACATTCAAAAGTATAGTAAGAGGCATAGTGAGTTTTTTGAAGTTGTAATTTTTTACCACAATTCTTTGCAAAATGAAGATTTTTTTTCTTTTTTTTTTTAAACAAAATTGTCATATTAACATGATCATTTCTCACACACAGCATATGCATACCACAAATTACACCCCAAAACACATTCTACTATTCCTCCTGAGTATGGTGATACCACATGTGTGAGACTTTTACACAGCCTGGCCACATACAGAGGCCCAACGTGCAGGGAGCACTGTCAGGAGTTCTAGGGACATAAATTACACATATCATTTCTTGACTACCTCTTTTGAAGGCCCTGGAGCACCAGGACAATGGAAACGCCAAATAAATTACCCCCATTCTGGAAAGCAAACACCCCAACGTATAATCTATGAGGCATAATGAGTCTTTTGAACATATCATTTTTTTCCACAAGTTTTTGGAAAATGTGGAAAGAAAATGAAAACGCATTTTGTTACACAAAGTTGTCCATTTATACAATATTTCTAACACATAGCATGTACATAGCCAAAATTATACCTCAAAATATATTCTGCTACTCCTCCCGAGTGTAACAATACCACATGTGTGAGAGTTTTACACAGCCTGGTCACATACAGAGGCCCAACATGCAGTGAGCACCATCAGGTGTTCTAGGGGCATAAATTTCAAATCTAATTTGATTACCTATTACACTTTTTGAGGCACTGTAGTGGCACTGATGGGCACTGTAGTGGCACTGATGGGCACTGTAGTGGCATGGATGTTGCACAGATGAGAACTGATGTGGCATGGATGAGGCATGGATGAGCCGTGGATGGGGATGGATGAGCCGTAGATGAGGATGAATGAGCCAAGGATGGGATGGCTGAGTCATGAATGTGGATGGATGAGCCATGAATGTGGATGGATGAGCCATGGATGGGGATGGCAGAGCATGGGTGGGCATTGCTGAGCATGGGTGGGGATGGCTGAGCATGGATGGCATGGCTGAGTATGGATGGCATTGCTGATCATGGATGGATGGATGAGTATGGATGGCATGGCTGAGCATGGATGGATGAGTATGGATGGCATGGCTGAGTATGGATGGGATGGCTGGGCATGGCTGAGTATGGATGGGATGGCTGGGCATGGATGTATGGATGGCATGGCTGAGTATGGATGGCATGGCTGAGTATGGATGGGATGGCTGAGCATGGATGTATGGATGGCATGGCTAAATATGGATGGCTGTGAGTATGAATGGCATAGCGGAGCATGGATGGATGAGGCAGGAATTGGCACAGAGCAGCATTGTGGGCACTACAGATCCAGCTCACAGGGCTGCTGCAACCGATCTCTCCCCCTCTCCTCTCACACTGTACCAATCGGTATGGAGAGGGGAGAGATGAACTGGGCATGCGCCAGCTTGTTTACAACTGAATGACGGAGCGATCACGTGGTAAAGGACCGCAGCCATTGGCCCTATACCACGATCTGTGATGCACCGGGTCCCCATAAGCAATTCTGGGAGGACGTTAAAGGCAAGCAAAGAGCCATATGCAGGCTGCAGTTTGGAGACCACTGGGTTAACCCAACAAACGCTTTGATCACCCCCTTGCTTTTATACAGATTTTATTACTGCCATTGTAACAAATGCAATATTTTAGGGCTGAGTGAAAAGTTTAGTGTAGTACATGTTTGCTAGTTGATTCAAATATTTTTTATAGGGGGTCTATGCAACAGCAAGAGGGACAATTAAAGAGCAAAAAGGGACAGGGGGATTTACTTCCAAAAGAGGAACAGTTTGGAGCTTTGGAGTTGTGCCAACAGCCCCCCCCCAAAACACCCCCCCCAACACCCCCTCCCCTTTTTCTTACCTGAGCACGATCCGATCCAGCAATGTGCATGAGCACAGCGGCTCCAGCTGCTGTCTCTCTTCTCATTGGACAGATTGATAGCAGCAGGAATCATTGGCTCCCCCTGCAGCTCTAGCTGCTGTCAATGTAATCCTGTGACACAGGAGTGGGGGGCGGGGCTGAGTCCCGCTGTCTGTGTCAATAGATGCAGCAGCGGGACTCGGAAGCGAGCATGCATGGGTGCCCCTAGGGGAAGTGGCTTTCCCTGGGGACACCTGATAAAGAGGAGGGGCCTGGAGCGCCTGAACCAGATGGCATACACTCACGGATCCTAAAGGTATTGAGCTCTGTCGTTTCAAAGCCATTGTTTCTAATTTTTAGGGGCTCGTTAATGACTGGAATGGTACCACTGGATTGGCGTAGGGCTCCAAGTCTTAACCAAGTAACTATAGACCCGTTAGTTTAACTTCTATAGTCGGGAAGATACTGGAGAGTTTAATAAAAGACGACATAGACGGGTTCTTGCTGGAAACAAATATTTTAAGCAACAAACAGGATGGATTCATGAAAGACAGAAGTTGTCAAACAAATCTGATTTTTTTTTATGAAGAGGTAAGTAAAACCTTGGACAGAGGGGTGGCGGTGGACATTGTATACTTGGATTTTGCAAAAGTGTTTGGCACAGTTCCCCACACACGGCTCATGTGTAAAGTCTACAGGCTTGGAAAGATCAATTTGTAAATGGATAGAAAACTGGCTAAAAAACAGAATTCAGAGAGTAGTGGTTAATGATTTATAATCTGAATGGTCTAAGGTTATCAGTGGTGTACCCCAAGGTTCAGTGCTGGGACCCTTACTTTTTAATATCTTTATAAATTATATAAGGTCTGGGATTAAAAGTACCATTTCTGTCTTTGCAGATAACACTAAATTATGCAGTGGATTAACGTCCTTACAGGATGTCTCCAATTTACAAGCCGACCTCAATGCACCGTCTAATTGGTCAAGTGGCAAATGAGGTTTAATGTTGATAAATGTAAAGTTATGCACTTGAGGGCTAAGAATATGCATGCATCATACATACTAGGGGGAGTACAACTGGGGGAATCCGTAGTGGAGAAGGATCTGGGGGTTTTGGTAGATCATAAGCTCAGTAATGCCATGCAATACCAAGCTGCGGTTTCCAAAGTGAGTAAAGTCCTTTCTTGTATTAACAGAGTATGGACTCTAGAGAGAGAGCTATCACTATACCCCTGTACAAGTCATTAATAAGACCTGATCTGGAATATGCAGTTCAGTTTTTGGCACCAGTTCTCAAAAAGGATATCTGGAACTGGAAAAAGTACAGAGAAAGGCATCCAAACTCATAATAGGCATGGAGGAGCTCAGCTATGAGGAAAGATAAGAGGAACTGAATTTATTCTCTCTTGAGAAGAGGAGATTAAGGGGGGGTATAATCAACAAAGTACAAATACATAAGTGGTCCATATAGTGAACTTAGGGGAAGGTTTACTAATATTGGAGCACTCAGAATCTAGTGCATAGTAACCAATCAGCTTCTAACTTCAGCTTGTTTAATTAAGTTTTAGAAATAAAACCTGGAAGCTGATTGGTTTCTATGCAGAGTTGTGCCAGATTTTGCACTTTCTAGTCTTATTAAATAACCCCCAAGGCGTTGAGTTATTCACTTTAAGGCCATCATAGACGACAAAGGGGCACTCTTTAAAATTGATTTCATCTCCAAATACGGAAAAGTTTCTTCACAGTAAAAGCTGTGAAAATGTGGAATAGACTCCCTCCAGAGGTGGTTCTGGCCAGCTCAATAGATTGCTTTAACCACTTGACAACTGGGCACTTAAACCCCCTTCCTAACCAGACCAATTTTCAGCTTTCGGTGCTCTCACATTTTGAATGACAATTACTCAGTCATGCAACACTGTAGCCATATGAAATTTTTGGCCTTTTTTCACACAAATAGAGCTTTCTTTTGGTGGTATTTAATCACCGCTGGGTTTTTAATTTTTTGCGCTATAAATCAAAAAAGACTGAAAATTTGATTAAAGAGAAAAAAAATTCTTTGTTTCTGTTAAAATTGATTGCAGAGTATTGGCAAGTATTGATAGAGTATTGGTGAGTATTGGTAGAGTATTGGCGAGTACTGGCGAGTATTGGTAGAGTATTGGCGAGTATTGGCAGAGTTTTGCAGTTTTGCAGTATTGCACAGTGTTGCAGAGTATTGCACAGTGTTGCAGAGTATTGCACAGTGTTGAAGAGTATTGCACAGTGTTGAAGAGTATTGCACAGTGTTGCAGAGTATTACATCATGTTGCAGAGTATTGCACAGTGTTGCAGAGTATTGCAGTGTATTTACATTGAGCAGCGCTGTGGGCACTAAACATCCAGCCCACAGCGCTGCTGCCATATCTCCCCCTCTCCCCTCACACTGTACCAACCGGTACACAGAGGGGAGGGAGGAACCGGCGTCATGACCCGGCGGTCACGGATGTTCCCGGGGCGCGCGGGAACAACATTCTGGAATGACGTCCCACGGACGTCCACCCAGAACTAGCCGACCGCGCTGTTGCCGTCTTTCGACAATGGCCCGGTCGCCAAGTGGTTAAAAAAAGCCTGGATTTTTTCCTAAACGTACATAATATATAACTATGTACTGACATTTATAGGTAAAGTTGATCCAGGGAAAATCTGATTGCCTCTCGGGATCAGGAAGGAATTTTTTCCCCTGCTGTAGCAAATTGGATCATGCTTTGTTGGAGTTTTCCGCCTTCTTCTAGATCAACTGTGGGTGAAGGATTGTGTATATGGGATTGTGTGATTTTTTTTTCTTTTTGTTTGAACTAGATGAACTTGTGCCCCTTTTCAACCTGACTATGTAACAATGTAATAGAAGATGAGGGGGGGTCTTTCAACGGGAACACCTAATCTGGTCATAACTGTGTCAGATGGGATTTCCCCTCACTTTGGAGAGATTTGTTCTTACTTCCTGTTGTGTCTCTATAAAAGAGAAAGATGGAACACTGAAAGCAAAAAAAAAAAAGATGACAGATTTAACTGTTCCTTGCTCTAATAAAATAACACATTGGCTAGAGATATACAGCACTTTAACTTAAAAAGTTCACAGACTTAATGGGTAACTCCCCTTTCATGGAATATGGCTACCCAGAGGTGTTCAGTACTCCTCTGATGTAGTAAAAGCCCCAAGATATGTAATTCCCTGCTTGTGTGATTGGCTCACTGATTGTTGCAGTAGTCTGCGCTAAGTTAAAAGTCAAATGTTAGCACCCTCTGCAATAGGAATTTCAGTTTTCTAAAGGGATGCAGACTCTGCAGCTTTTCTCATTAGAACACAGAGTGCACCAGGTGAGTATAATGAACCAGACCCTCCCATTCAGAATCAGTTTGCAAAGAACGTGGTGAAACAAACAGCTATTCTTAGAAAGTAGGAATCTTCTACAAAGTTTTTTTAAAGTGGTTGTAAAGGCAGAAGTTGTTTTAGCTTAATGCATTCTATGCATTAAGATAAAAAACCTTCAGTGTGCAGCAATTCCCCTCAGCGTCCCTAATAATTACCTGAACCCCATCTCAATCCAGCAATGTTGCACGAGAGCCTTGGCTGTCCTGGACTCTCCTTGCTGATTGGCTGAGACATACAGCGGGTGCCATTAGCTCCCTCTGCTGTCAAAGTCAGTGAGCCAATGAGGAAAGAGAGGGGGCGGGGGCGGAGGCCGAACCATGGCTGTGTGTCTGAATGGACACATAGAGTAGCGGCTCGGCTCGGATGCCCCCATAGCAAGCTGCTTGCTGTGGGGGCAATCGGCAGGAGGGAGGGGCCAGGAGTATCAGTGAGGGACTCCAGAAGAGGAGGATCTGGGCTGCTCTGTGCAAAACCCCTTCACAGAGCAGGTAAGTATAATATGTTTATTATTTTTGAACAAAAAAAAACAATCACTTTAATATCCCTGCAATGTACACCAACAGGGTTTTTTTTTTGTCAACAATCTGGAGTTACTCTTTAAGCTCCTGAAGTCTCATGTTTCATGCATTGAGAGAGAGATTTTGGTAAGGACAGCATGCACAAAATATATTTTAGGTAGTGACTACGCGATTTTCTCCAAGTATCACTTTACAAAAACTTCTAAATAGTTACATGAGTAAACTGTAGGCATACAAAAATACATGGATGCACATTTAAACAGCTTTATGAGCACCCCGTGGACCCCAAAGACTGGGACACACTAAACAGTAAAGTGAAGTTCTTGGCAAACCCCTTTTACCTAACATACCTCACTAATACAGGAAGTCCCCGAGTTATGAACATTTGACTTGCAAATGACTCCTACTTACGAACGGGAGGCTGTGTGTCTACTTTCCAACGGCGAGCACATTCGTCAGAACCTTTTCGACGGTGGGCACATTCGGCTGAACCTTTTCGACGGCGGACACATTCGACGGAACATCGGAAAATTACATATCTGCCGTTCTGCGCACGCGTGGCCACTTTTCGACGGCGGGCACATTCGACGGAACATCGGAAAACAACGTATCTGCCATTCTGTGCATGCTGTTCTGACTTACAAACATATTCAACCTAAGAACAAACCTACAGTCCCTAGCCCATTCTTAACTCTGGGACTGCCTGTAGTTAGTCAGGCCGCCCATCACCTTGATCACCCAGTACTAAGGAGAAGGAGGTAAGAACTTGCATATTAGAGCCCTTGGGGTGTTGGTTTCCTAGGGACATTATTTGTTTGTTTATATGAACATACAGGCACTTATAGGTGCCTTCACTTTATTCCCATAATTAATGTTGTAACTTTTACAAAGTGACAATTTTAACGTAAATTAAAATATATACACAGGTATAGTTTGAGCAAGGTAAATTTGTTCTTTATTTTTTTATATATTGACACCACTGCCCCATCTCTTGGATTGCTTACATAGTGGGCCTCATGAAGTATTGCCGCGATCAACTTTATGTAACATCTGGCACCAAGCAGGTGGCCGGCTTAGACAAGGCTTGCTCTGATAGCTAAAAATCCCTCTGCTCATCTAACATATTGCATTGTACTCGTCTAGTGTGAAATTTTCTTGGATCAGAGAGTCTACATCATCACAAACCCAGTGAGCATCTGTTTCCTGATGACACAAATTTGCTTATTCAAAAATATGCAGGGGAAGAATATAGGATCGTGTTAAGCTGAGCTTATGAGTTTCAATTACTTTTTTTTCTTCCCCCTCTGCTACTAAAGTAATGTCATTATTATATTACCAAGCCTCATTCAACAATGTTATCTGTGGACAGGAATCTCCTAATGTATTCTTTCTTCATTCGTTTACCTTCTTAAAGTGGACCTGTGCTTTGGAAGAAAATTATACTCTGTTAAGGATGAGTGTGGGGAACAGTGATGAGCCTAATGTTCCTGGGTTCATTTCAAAGGACAATTGCCAAACAGTTAAAAATAACTTTGTAAATTGCGAACGTTCCCGGAACCCCAATTGAAATCTATAGGGGACAAATCCTGCAAATGAATTCTGTCCATTGTTAAGGATAAAAGGCAGGGGATTGTCGAAAGGGCATGAGCTAGACACTACCCGGGGGAACATGTACCAATGCAAATTTGTATTAAAAAAAATATATAGTTCAGCTGGGATTGGGACTTTAAAAAGAAAATCTTAAATGGCAACATTAAAATGTATGGTTCCTTCAAATAACAAGTCTGGGGGATTTCCTAAACCTGCCTATGAAGTGGTGCACTTGTACAATGTAATAAACCATAGGTGACATTTACTAATTAAAAACGCCATTTAAACCGTTAGTAAATGACAATTGTTTGCCGCTTTATTCAATTTTATACAAGTGGCTGAGGATTCCCTTGAACATCTATACCAGATCTTTATCTAGGACTGTAAGGGGGACCCCCCAAAAAAACAAAACATATGGGCTAACCTAAAATTCACATCAGACCCTTATCCGAACACATGTCCTTGTTGGCAAGGAATAGGGGGCCGCATGTCATTGACAAGGGAATGGTGCCTGTCCCAGCGGATGTGAGGGTCTGTGGGGGCAACTTATCAAAATCCGGAAGCTTCCTTTAAAACAAGGGGGTCCCAGATGAGTATTATATAGTGACCTGGTTATTTATTCACATAAAATTAACACAAACACACACACCGTATATATTAAAGTAATATTAATAATAACATCCTACGATGTCCAAAAATAATGTCCCATGATGTAAAAGAAAAACCTAAACTGTCCAAAATATAATGTCCCAGAAAGTAAATATCCCAAGACAATCCTCTCCTATTGTACTCTAGCTGTGAATGACAGCAAAGTTTCAATGGAGTCATCCACTGGTTGCTAGGACATGAGCAGCCGCCAGCATTCTAGTGAAAAATGACGCATCACCAGCCCAATTCACCGTGACTATTTATTTTGAAAAAGGCATTAGCACATTGATAATGGGGGTTGAAATGGACCAAGGAAGGCAAAATATACTGTAAGCAGCTTAAAGTTCAAGTTTAATTATGAAACATTTCTGACATTTAAGTGTACATCTTTTTTTGTGAAAAAAAAGAAATAAGAAAATGTAGATTTTTTTTTTTCAAGCAGATTTTGAAGAAGTGAAATGGAGAGTTTCTTCTTGACATTGTAACACTGTAGCAAAATCAGTTTTGCTGAAATCACTCTGCTCAACCCTGGTTAGGATCTGTTATTCGAGAGAAAAATAATGAACGTTAGACAGACTTTTTTACCCATATACTGAGCTTTCAAAAATGATAACACAAGACATAACATAAAGTAGAGTTATGAAAAAGGTTTAAATAATTTTAAAGAGTAACTCAACTTTTGTTGAGAAAAAAACATCCCCCCCCCTGGGTGATCTATGTACATTGCAAAGACTTAAACAAACTTTGTCGCAGATTCCTACCTTTTGTTATTCTGAAGAAATCCCTGAGTGTTTGTTTGTATCCCTATGGGAAAGTAAGTCTAATGGGAGTGGTTTCATAATTATCAATCAGCTGCTGCACCTGCAGGGCTCTAATAAGGGAAGTGGCAGGGCCTGCATCCCTTTAGACGTGTTCCTATTGGGAGTATCTGACTAAAAATGAAATTTTTGATGCCTGATATCTGACTTGTATATTAAGGCAGACTTCTGGGAAAATCAGTGAGCCAATCACACAAGCAGGAAATGATGTTTCTGGGAGGCGTTTTTTACACATTCTGTGCACAGAACACCTCCAGGTTGTCATATTGCATTGCATTTTCAGAAAATTACAGCGGCTGCAGATTGAAAAGGAAAAGTAATTTTTAATAACATTCAATTACAATATTACTTGTGTCGCAATTGTAAACCCCATATTATTTTTTCTTTATTTGTTATTTTTTTCCCCCCACGAAAGTGGACCTACTCTTTAAATAACGCTATATGAATGTTCACATGCCAGACCCTATCTGCCACTACAAACATATTCTGAAACACAAGAATGTCAGCTCGACTCACTAACGCAGAGACAGGTACCCAGCATTGAATGAGAAGGTCACTCATTACTTAGCTATGCAATTTAATCTCTTGTAGGCTCATTGTTATTTGTGTGGCAGCTGCTCCCAGTACAATTGTTGCACAAAAGCTTGAACATATCTAACTGATTTCAAATACTCAACGCGATTCACCTTTCCTAATCAAGGAAGGAAACTGCTTTGTATGAAGAAGTGCTAAAATTCAAGTCCACTCATCAGTGCCCTACTCTGTCAGCAATACAAAACATATGGGAAAGTCCTCAGATAAGACCATAGTGAGAGGTGAGTGACCCCCCTCTTCTCAGCACTTATGCATTGGTGCTTATGCAATTTTAATTATGAAGAGATTATAATGTGGCGGCACAAAGGTTATTAAGACTCAGTTTCTTGATACAAATTGTTTCCAGAATATGTGCACATTCGGCAGGTCCTAGTTGTTATTTCTCGTCTGATAGGAATTCTGAAGCCATAAACAAAAACAGCAGAACATGGAACATCCTCAGCAATCACCCTCAGGCAGACATCACTCCCTTATTGACACACATCCCTGCCCAGTCACCTCACCCCCGACTGACACACATCCCTCCCCGACCATCTCACCTTCTACTGCTGTCCATCCCTCCCTAGCCACCTCACCCTTTACTGACACCCATTCCTCCCCAGTTATATCAACTTCTGCTGACACACATCTCTTCCCAGCAACCTCACCCCTGCTCATCTATACCCTTTTCTGGATACCTCACCCCCTGTTGACACCCATTCCTACCCAGTTATATCACCTTCTGCTGACACACATCCCTCCCAGCCACCTCACCCCTACCGATGCACATCTCTCCCGAGCCACCTCACCCCTGCTGATGTGTATCCCTCCCCAGCCATCTCACCCCTGCCAATGTGTATTCCTCTCTGGATACCTCACCCTCTGCTAACATACATCCCTCCTCAGTCACTTCCTACCTTGCTAACAACCATTCTCCCTGGCTGATCGCTAAAAAGTCCCATGCAGATAATTTGTTGCAAACATCAATAACCTTGAAGCAATAAAAGTTCCAAATCCCAAGTAAAGTGCTTGTGCTCTACAAAGTGGATACGAATCCGTGCTTGATAAGTGTTTGATATGTGCTCACAAGACGGTGCCCCCACATAGATGTGAACTCACCCCTCCAAGTGGACCAACTATTTCTAGTTTGGTCAAACACGCATGTGGGGAAGTCCCGTGGATTTTCTGTGGACTGATATGGTTTAAGATAGTTGTTTCCTCATATAGATGGATGTAATAAGGAGTGCCTCATTCCTCTATGTACTAGCGATGTTTGGGGCAGATGTTTCTCATAAAAAATGACAGAAAAAGCCTCATTATGCAGCAATGTTTAAAACATTTATTCCAGATAAAAATAACATGGTATTAGACTCACATGTAAGGGTTCCTAAAAGCCTGGCACCCGGTGTAAACAGCAGATAAGTTCCCAGGAAATCTGCCCATAGGCAGTGGTAAGCCGCTGCCGTGGTATACTGGTTGATTTCCGGGACCGGAAGTGTGTTGTGATGATGCGATAAAGCTGACCAACCTCTACATGTTTCAGCCAATCAGACGGGTCGTCTTCAGGAAGTTGTGACCAACATGTAGAGGTTGGTCCACTTTATCGCATGTTTACACCGGGTGCCAGGCTTTTAGGCACCCTTACATGTGAGCCCAATACCATGATTTTTTTTATCTCAGGCAATCTCTTCTGCTCTGATAGAGACAGAGTGGCTCCTTGCAGGTAGTCCTGCTTTCACGATCACCACTCTGTCTCTGTAAACTGCTTTCCCCGGCCTCCATTCCCTCCGAATGTATCAGGAACCATGAATCAGACTGCGTCAGAAGTACAGTAAAAATCACACTATTTAATAAAACGGGAAAATGGTATAAACAGAGCAAATGTAGTCAAAACATAGCCAGAGTTCGGTAACCAGGACGAGTAGTCAGAACAAGCCAGAGAAACAGGAGTCCAGAGATCAGTGAAGTCGGGTGCAGCAAACAGGATCAGGAACTAGAGGGGAAGTCTGCCAAGCAAAAGTCTTTCACAGGAAAACACAGCAGAGAGAGTCCGGATATGTTGACCAAGGCAAATGTCTCTGAAGATCTGATCCAAGGAGTTAATATAACCAGCAGCTACAGCTGACTAGCAGGAAATAAAGACCAGGTGAGTCACTGTGCTAGGAAGAGTCTTTGGCAATTAACCGACAGCTGAGCACAGAGCTCTGAGATAGAAGGGCTGAGCTCAGCCCTGACAGTACCACCTCCTCAATGACCCCTCCCCCTCGGAGGACCACCAGGTTTGAGGGTAAAATGTCTATGGAAGGCACGGAGGAGGACAGGAGCATGTATGTCTGAGGATGAGACCCAAGAGTGTTCCTCCGGACCGTACCCCTTCCAATGAACCATACTGTATGTGCCCTTGGAAGCTACGGGAATCAATGATAGATTGTATCTCATATTCCTCATGGTTCTCAACCTGAACTGGGTGAGGACGTGGTACTGAAGTGGTGTAATGGTTGCATACCAAAGCTTTTAATAAGGAGACATGAAATACATTTGAAATACGCATATTAGAAGGAAGGTCTAATGCGTGAGCCACTGGGTTGATCCTACGGAGAATACGGAAAGGCCCAATAAACCATGGTGCCAGTGTTAATGGGAGAACACGGAGTCAGAGGTTGCGAGATGACAGCCAACCCCTGTGCCCAACTTGGTAGGAAGGCGCAGGTAGGCGTCTGTGGTCAGAATGGAGTCTGTGCCTATCATTGGCACCTTGCAAGGTCTCTTGGACCTGTACCCAAGTGAAACGAAGACCACGGATATACTCCTCCAATGCAGGAATTCTCTGAGGAACAAATGAGTCAGGCAACAAGGATGGTTGGAAATCATAATTCGCCATGAATGGAGACAATTGGGAAGCAGTATTGATGGCACTTTTGTGAGCAAACTCCGCCCAAGGTAAGAGGTCTGACTAGTTGTTATGGTGGTCAGAAATGTAACAATGTAAAAACTGTTGCAAGGACTGGTTGGCTCATTCTGCGGCCCCCATTGTACTGCAGGTGATACGCAGAGGAGAAAGAAAGCTGAATTCCCACCTGTGCACAAAAGGCTCGCCAGAACCTGGACACAAACTGGCTACCCCTGTCCGAGACGATCACCTTGGGTAGCCCATGTAAGCGAAAGATCTCCCAAGCAAAAATGGAAGCCAGTTCTTTAGATGTGGGCAACTTCTTAAGTGGAATACAATGAGAAATTTTCGAGAACGGGTCAACCACCATAAGGATAACTGTGTTGCCCTGAGTGTTGGCTAACTCCACAATGAAGTCCATTGACAGGTGGGTCCAAGGCCTCTCTCTATTGGGTATGGGTTGTAGAAGGTCCACTGGAAGGTGTCGGGGTGTCTTACTCTGAGCACACATGGAACAAGCAGTTACGAAGGCGGCTACATCAGCACGTAGACTGGGTTACCACAATTGTTGGGAAATTACCCAAAAGAGTTGATTCCTCCCTGGGTGGCCAGCAGCCTTGGGAGAATGACAAGTTTGGAGCACGGCAGTATGGAGACTCTCAGGGACAAAGCAACGGTTACAAGGTTTCTTGGGAGGAGAATGGATCTGAGCGGCAAGAATTTTGTCACCCAAAGGAGAAGTGAAACTGGTGCAAACCGTAGCCAGAATACGATCGGAAGGAATCACAGGAACAGGAACGACTCCATCTTGTAAGTGGAGGAAAACTGTTGTGACAAAGCATCAGCCCTTACATTCTTAGTACGGGGTAAGAATGAGACTATGTAATTGAAACTTGACAAGAAAAGAGCCCATCGTGCCCTTCTGGGAGAGAGGCGTTTAGCCTCAGACAAGAATGTGAGGTTCTTAGAACTGGCTCAGAGATACTTCAAGGAGATGCCTCCATTCTTTAAGGGCTAAAATGATCGCTAACAACTCTCTGTCCCCAATCTCATAATTGTATTCCGTAGGAGATAATTTCTTGGAAAAGTAGCCAAAAGGATGCATAGTGTTCTAACGAGGTAGGATGTTGAGACAACAGGGCACCAACTCCAGTCTCAGATGCATCAACCTCAAGGATGAAAGGTACCATAGGATCAGGATGTACCAACACATGAGCAAAAGCAAAGGCAGCCTTGAGACTCTCAAAGGCGTTAATGGAGTCTGGAGACCAGTTCTATGGGTTACCGTCCTTTCTGGTCCTATCATTTAGGAGTTTGACCAGAGACGAGAAGTTACGAATAAACTTCCGATAGTAATTGGCAAAGCCAAGAAAACGCTGCAATGGTCATAAACCCACGGGTCGGGGCCACTGTAGCACTGCCAAAAGTTTCTCTGTGTCCATCGAAAAAACCAGCAGAAATGACATAACCCAGGAATTTAACCTGTTCACAATGAAACTCGCACTTCTCCAGTTTGCAATACTGGAAAATACTATTTTATTTATTACTACAATGTAATAATAGAAATAATACGTTGACAAACTGCCCACGAAAAATTCCTTACCCCCCGCATGCCAGAAACCCCTGGGCCCCAAACCCCCCCCCAACCGGGCCTTGGCACAATTTTCTTCCATGCAGCCGGTCCCCGGTGCCAAAAAGGTTGGGGACCACTGCCCTACAGGACCTCAAGGCTCGGGCATTACCAGAACGGGTAGGACAAGAAAAAGTGACCTGCCTGGCCACAATAAAGGCACAATCTCTCCCTCCTCCTAAAGGCCCTCTCATCTGCAGAGAGACGTGTTAAGCCCAACTGCATGGGTTCCACTTCACTGACCGACTCGGTACCAGAAGCCATGGGAGGTGAGGGAGGCACTGGTGGCACTGCAAAGCCAAATGTACAGGAGGCTTCCACAAGCGCTCCTGGGTCCGGGACTCCGGGTCCCTCTCGGAGTCTGGAGTCAATGAGGATGGCAAACGTGATCAACTTCTCCAGCTCAGTGGGTATGTCTCGAGCTGCTATCTCATCTTTGATGGTATCTGAGAGACCATGAGAAAAAGCAGCCACGAGGGCCTCATTGTCCAAGCAACCTCTGCTGCCAGAGTACAGAATTCAATGGAATAATCAGCAACAGTTCTCGTACTCTGTTTGATGGACATGAGGCTCTTGGCAGCAGAAGTGGAGCATGCGGGAACGTCAAATACCCTTTTAAGGAAAGCCACAAACTCTGGGTAACACAAGACAATGGGCTTTTGCATCTCCCATAGAGGGTTTGCTCATGTCATGGCTCTCTCAGAAAGCAAAGATTTTACGAAGCCTACTTTGCTTTTGTCCGTGGGAAACGCCTGGGGCAGCATCTCAAAGTAAATCTCAACCTGGTTGAGAAACCCCCTGCACTGAACTGGATTGCCCCCAAATCACTGGGGAAGCGGAGCAGAACCAGACATACCTCTTACTCGAGGCAGGTGCCTACACGGAGACCAGAGCAGCAGCAGGGATGGCCTGAGACACAGGTTGTACTGGAGGGGCCACAGTGGAAGGGTCCAGGTGAGCAGTGCAAACAAGGAGCGTCTGTAACGCCATGGCAAACTGATCCATGCGGTGATCCTGCTCATCCAACCTGGAAAAAATATTACCCGAAAATGGATTGACTGCATCTTCTGAATTCATGGCCTTTGCCTACTATCAGGAACCATGAATCAGTCTGAGACAGAAGTGCAGTAAAAATCACACTATTTAATAAAATGAGAAAGAAATAGAAACAGGAGTCCAGAGATCAGCGAAGTCGGGTGCAGCAAACAGGATCAGGAACCAGAAGGGAAGTCAGCCAAGCAAAAGTCTTTCACAGGAAAACACAGCAGAGAGTGTCCGGATATGTTGACCAAAGCAAAGGCACTGAAGATCTGATCCAAGGAGTTTATATAACCAGCAGCTCCAGCTGACGAGCAGGTAATAAAGACCAGGTGAGTCACTGTGGAAGGAAGAGTCTTTGGCAATTAACCGACAGCTGAGCACAGAGCTCTGAGAAGGAAGGGCTGAGCCCAGCCCTGACAGAATGTCCTGAAAGCGGGCCCAGGTCTCCTCACACTCCTGAGGGACATAAGGATAGTCCAGGCCCCACTCCTGACTGAACTTCTCACTGGAACCTGGAAAACCTGGGCAGTTCTCTGGGCTTTCCTTTTCCTAGCAGGACACAAGCATTGAAGGACCTTTTGATCCACTGCCTGTATTCAGCTGCTCTGGTCTGGGTGGTGGAGGGTCTGTTTTAGAAGAATTGTTTATTGCTGATGGGGGTTCCTGCAGCTACTTCAGTTCCCATAGCTGGAACTGGCACATCTACCACCCCGGACTGGATTTCCTGAACCTGGGAGCCTCCTATCTCCCTTTCCTCCTCCGAGCTGCTGTGGGACGACCAATCTGCTATCTCTTCCAGGGACCCAAACTCCGCTTGCAGTCTGGGAGAACCCCAATCTATGGCTCTGTCCTCGCCTTCCCCTCCTGGCTCCCCTGAGGGCACATCTCCCTCCTGCACTGGCTCCTTCCCGGTGGGGTCAGCAGAACACATAGAGGCAGCCAACATTTCAGGGACAATTTTTGGTTCCTGATGGGCAGTACTTACAGCTACCAGATCTCCGACCAGGTAGCAGGCCATGACAACCTCCTCTTATGTGCAAAAAGAACCTCATATAATTGGGATTTTAAGGGCAAAATTACTGAAAAGAAATTTAAAAAATTTATTTTATTTATACAAAGATTTATAAGACAATTTTATACAGACAACATATGTACAGACAAAAGAGAATTGTGATATATTACAGAAGTGGCAAAAAGTTATCGAATCCAACGCGTTTCGAAATAATTAATTTTGTAATCTTCTTCAGGGATAAGTTTTTGCCATTGTCTGAAAGGCACAAAATGTAATATAAGTGTACATAAATCTTACATGTTTCATAGCATATATATGAGAAACTATGTTGTAATAAACAAAGAACTTACAAAATCGTGATCGACATAAAGGTTTTTCAATGAATCATCGAAAATTTCCACCCGATCTGTAAAGGTCTTTTATCGTGCAAAAGAACCCCCAGGTGATAAAAACCAAGGAGAGGTGCCAAATTGAGCAAAGCGGCAAACCACTTAAAGGGACGGAGATGTAAGATCTATGAGGGAGACACATCGTATGTGGTTAACATATACAGGAGAAGAAAAAAAAAACAAAAAACAAACAAACCAACCTTGCATAAGATGTAGAGGTTTATACACCTTCAAATACAGAAAAACAGGATTTTAACGACTCCAGATGAAAAAAAGGGGAGTCCCAATCCTAAAAAGGAAATTATAGAATAGGAATGAAAAATATGTGAAGACATCTAGTTCTAGTTATCCCAATATGGGGCTATGTCTATACATTCCACATTTTTGAAAAAATAATCGTAAAAATAAAAGGGCAATAAAAAATAAAATGAATTGAGCATGAAATAAAAAATGAGAATGAAATGAGATAAAATTGAAATTACTAAGGGCTAAACAGTGGGTTAGAAAAAAGGGGGTCCCCTGAAACATAAAAGGAACCTTTCCCCAAAAAAGAGAACAGAGTCTCAGGTAGTTCAAAAGTATATATATCTACTAGCTCTGTGTTCATGACCAGAAACCCCAAAGAAAGGGGAACTTCTCCCAAGAGACACCTAAAAATAGGGGGAATTTCTTGGAGCAAGACAAAATCTCAAATTATATGGGTACATCAATAGGTCAATGTGTGAATCAAAAAATCATGATTAAAGCTTACCACAAAGTTGCTATGTGTTTTCCTACAACTGAGCATAAAAACAGCCCAGGATCCACAAAACCAGTCCGAGAGAGGGACGATGATCCCTCTGTTCCAAATGGTAACGCACTGCTGTCTTGTTCCTCACAGAGCGTGATTGTTAGATAACACTAGCGGCTCAGGGGTTCCCGGCGTTCTCCTTTTAAGGTCCGTGCTTGTTGGTTGCTTAGGGAGCGTCGGGAAATGACGCCGCATCAAATGACAGCGGTGACGTCATTCCCTCCGCTCCGCTCTTACATGGACAACGTGTCTCAGCGGCAAAACGTAAGGAGAGTCAGGCCGGCATCTCGCCACGCCTATCCCCTTATCGTCTATAGCCGGAGGCAGAAAAAGAAACACACATTGCTGACAGTACTGCAATGCCTCGTCACATGTTGGATCCAGGGGAGGCGTAAACAGCCTCCACTCCATCTCCCCACAACATGGGACGTAGCCAAAGGATAAATAAAAGGTGATTCCTGCCTAAATATAGAGCAAGGAGTTCAATTAAAGGTGAAATGAAAATCTCTTGGGACTGTAGTGATAGAAGATATCACAAAAGTCTCAGTGTAAGACTGGATGGGTAGAAAAGAGACGACCCATATCCAGTGTAAAGCAGGGACATCAGAGGGAAAAACCCAAACCAGGGATAAGCCCTCCAAAGGAGAAACTAAAACCCCCGACACAGGAAAATCCACCCATAAACTGATAAGTGGTGTCATAAGACACCTCAAACAGCAAGGGAGGGAAAAAGGCCCTCAACCGATTGGGGCCGGGTGCACGATATGGCCACAGACCAGGGTGAAAGCAATCAAGAGATCTATAGTAAACCAGTCATATCATGAAACACAAAAAAAGGGGAAAAAACAAAGTAACAATAAATGAAGCAAAAATATTATAATCAAACATTGTGGACAAGAGAAATTTTTTCCTGCATATTGTAATAATAGCAAGGAGCATATCTTATCCACAAAATGTCATTTCCAACAAAAGAAAAATTGAATCCATATATAAATTATATTATACCCCAATAGACATCATCATTCCAAGTATTCATCTGCTGGCTAAACCGAACAGGATGTTGCTGATGTTTGCAGGGGAGTCACCAGGCTCAGACCCCCCCCCCCCTGCCTTTTGGCGATGATGCCAGGCCCGCTCTGGCCTTTCGGGATTTCTGCGGCTGCACGCGACACAGTCCTGACTGCAGGTCCACATTGTAGTACTGTGGCTCCTCCTCCCTGGATGCAAGCCGTGTGAGCAGTTCGCCGCAATGAACCCACCAGATTCAGGCACTGACCACCGCGGTCGGTATCCGGCATTCTGGACACAGGCACAGTGGCTCCGTCCCCTCAATCATCAGGGCGAATCCCCCATGATGCTCCAACCAAACACCGTTGTCCACCAGTGTCCGCTCCTGCAGATCAGTCCACCAGGTCAGAGCTGGGAACACACAAGCACACTCCGCCATCTTTCTCCTCTGCCTCGTGGTGTCTGCGATCAGAGAGCACTAGGTCTCCTCTAGGGCGTGGCACATCTCCCTCGCTTTCAGACAGGTTTGCATCTGCAAAACTGATAGGCAGGCTTCTCCCTCAACGTGCTGCTGTAACCCCAAGTTAGACCAACTGATGTTTATAAGCACACTAGAACTAGCAGGACTTATCAAGGCATGTCACTCTGCGCCAACTGTGCCCAAGCAACTGAAGGCAGATGATCACCGACTTTTCCGGTGGTTGCCGGTAGCAACAATAAAGTTTGTGGCCCATGCCTCACTGAAAGTAACACTTTTAGCACAGTCCCGCCCACAGGCACCCGCAGGCTTACCCTGATAACCCCGGGCAACAGTAGACATCCCCAGATACAATTTACTATTCAAAGCAGGAGTTTGGAGCAAAAGTTTGATGTCCAGCAATAGCAGAGCGCTGGACATATTTGTAATCCATGGGCATGATCACCCGCCGTGGTTGCCACGGGTGACAGCACATGGTAGAAAGTTACTGACTTGCAGATTTAAAGCACAAGTGTCTGTCCCAGCTGTGGTTGGGGCGACTGGCTAAGCAGGCAGCAATAATTTGACAGGAAGCTCCCGCTGGTTGCTATGGGAAACGGCACTTGTTACTGTGGTACTGAATAACAGGCAGAGCACAGAAATCCTTCCCTTGAGTTCAATCCCTCAACTAGTGGAACAAAGTACTGTTCCCCGTCTCGGTCAACTCCGGTTGCTAGGGACACCGGCTGGCAGGTTTCCCGTGAACAGATGATCCCGGACAAGCCCCCAAATGTAGAGGTACACTTGTGAGGGCTGCTAAATGTTGTGGTCCATCTGTCACCCTGCCCAGCCAGGCACACAGTTCTCACTTACCCTCAGACAGAAAACCAGTCCTTGAACTTTGTGTTTTTATTGAGAGGAATAAATTTGGATGGGGATGGGATATTCATGAGATGCCCATCTGATTGCAGAAAAATATATTTGGGACTACAGAAGATGTCCTTTGCAGGCAGGGACCGCAGGCCCCTTCGGTGTAGCAAAAAAATTTAAAAAGTCCCAGTGCCAGATGTCCTCGTGGCTACTGCTCGCAGCACTATCTCTTCAGGTACTGCCATCCCTCCTGGCTGCAACTGCCTCTCTATACTGCTTATGCCAACACAGTCCACTCCACTGGCTCTGCACCGACCCCAGACTGCAATCCCCAGTCCTCTCCTGACTGTGTGTCACTCACCAGCCCTCTTGGCTGTGACCTGTTGTCCCTCTCCTGGAAACTTTGCCCAGCAGTTCTCTCTTGATGTCCTCTCTTGCTCTGTGCCACCTGTCCAGGACACCCCCGTGTGTCGTGAGAAGGGTCCTGTCCGCATCCTAGCCCCAGGCCCAAGGTCACCCCCCAGACTGCTGAGCTCCCTTAAAGGCCCGAACAGCCTAATGCCCTGTACACCCGGTCGGATTTTCTGATGGAAAATGTGTGATAGGACCTTGTTGTCGGAAATTCCGACCGTGTGTAGGCTCCATCACACATTTTCCATTGGAATTTCTGACACACAAAGTTTGAGAGCTTGCTATAAAATTTTCCGACAACAAAATCCGTTGTCGGAAATTCCGATCGTGTGTAGACCAATACGATGCACAAAGTGCCACGCATGCTCAGAATAAATTAAGAGACAAAAGCTATTGGCTACTGCCCCGTTTATAGTCCCGATGTACGTGTTTTACGTCACTGCATTCAGAACAATCGGATTTTCCAACAACTTTGTGTGACCGTGTGTATGCAAGACAAGTTTGAGCCAACGTCCATCGGAAAAAATCCATGGATTTTGTTGTCGGAATGTCCGATCGTGTGTACAGGGCATAACACTCCATGTCCAGCTTCCACCCGAACAACTCCTCCCCAGCTGGGCTCACTCTAGGTATTTAATGAGGCCTGCCCCCTGCCAATCCAGGGCTCCTCAAAACACCCCAAGCAGCTCCACCTCCCCTCTCCCCCTTCCTTTTCAGAATATTCTAGAAGGTTCTGGAAAGAAGTGGGAGGTCTAAGTGATGCTGCCTATGAGTCACTAGCACTACTCTGAGTCACTCCCAACCCAGACCAAAACACACCCAAGCTTGGCTGCCAGCCAAGCCTGGAAATTTACTACTATCACAAACCTCTACGCATTCTAATTCTATCACACTAGAGGGTGCTACAACTATATAAAGTGACTTGTCCTTATCCAATCTGATTCTTCAATCAGCTTCAGGTCCAGGCGATGGCATCTTAAGAAAGAGAAACTGGCAGTAAAGCCTTGTAGCTTTACATTTGGTTCACACTGCGCATGTGCGAGCTGCGCTGCACTTTGTGAATGGTTCCGCAGTGTTCCGGAAACTGTGATGTGTACCAGAAGGCTGTGGGGGAAGGAGGGGTCTCGGCTATCTGAGCTATTCATTCCCCTTTGGTGTGAAGTACCACTTTAATCACTACATACACTAGCCCATAAGGAGTCTCATATTAAAACTGGAAGGAATGAGAAGTTTAGGTATTGCCCACAGTTAGCATGCCCTTTTCCCAAGCTGCTATGTAAAAAATATTACCTAGAAGCTTGTTGCTTTATGCATCCTTTTCACTTCTCTTATCCAAATTTCCAAACTCTGGTTACAAAAAATATATATATTCTATTTGAGTATGCATTCCTAATTTAAAAAGTACATTCTGACTGTTGCTCTCAGCCTTATCCAAATCTCCAAATGTTTTTATTTTTTTGCTGCTGTGATATGAGTTCCTGTTGAGGGTGGCTCTGTTTGTTCTCCATGGTCCCACTGTATGCAGGAACAAAGCCACTGTCCCTTGCTCTCTCCCCAATTGGACTAGGTAATATGAACTATGGGATTTGTAGTGTGAATAGAGCAGTACACATGACCACAACTAGCGCACACTGCTCATTCCAAACAGATGGAAATGAGGAAGAAAAATGAGGTTTGCATTCATGGAGGACATTACAAGAAGGCAGAAAAAACACATTAAAAAATGATTTCATGAAAAATAGATTGCAGAGCCATTTAGTAGTGGGTGTGCATGGATTCTTTTGGAGAATTAGAATATTAAGTGTCCCTTTAATGTTGTGGTCATTTTATTTTTAAAAGGCAGAAAATGCACACATAGAAGAAGGTTGAAGGGACTACAAAAATTAGAATATGCAGAGTTATCCCTCAATGACTGATCCAGTTAGAAATGACTGTTTTATGTGTGCCAAAAGCAATTGAGCGATTGGCTTTGTGTACTGCAATAAAATGGCTCACTTTTCTTGGATCTCATTTCCACCAGTGCAGTAAGAATTTGTTCATTAAGGTTTGGTGGAACTTTAATCAACAATTGGGCTAATGCTCTTATGCTTCCAAATGATTGGTCCTGCTCCACATGTACCCTGAATAAAACTTATGGCGTTTTCGAATATTAGCTGTGAATTGCTCTTGGGCATTATCTGACCTGAAGAGAAAAGAGATCATGTTTATCTAAACCCAATGTTAAAGAGAAAAATGCTCAGACAGTAAAGTGTTGGAAAGTATTCAGTTGCTTATTCTGCAACCTCTTCTTACTTACCAGCTGCTGACATAGCCATAGCCCGTTTCCTGAACATAGGTTGTTTGTGCTTACTAGTTGTTCATCTGGCTTGTCTTCTGACCACAGATTGTTCCTGCTTACCATTTGCTGACCCTACTTGTCTGCTGACAATGGCTGGTTCTGCTTACCAATTGCTGACCCCGGCTTCTCTCCTGGTTTGCTCATGCTTACCAGTTGATCATCCAGCCTGTCTTCTGAATACTGCTTGTTCATGCTTACCAATTGCTTAGCTAGTTTGTCTTCTGACAATGTTTTTTTCTTGCTTACCATTTGCTGAACTGGCTTTTCTCCTGTCAGTGGCTGGTTCCTTCTTACCAGTTGCTGACCCAACTTGTCTCCTGACCAATGGCTCTGCCTGCTATTCTGCTACCTGTTCAAGTCTGTCTGTGTCCAGCTGCTTCTGCCAGTCCTGACAAGCTCCTTAAAGTGACATTAAGCCCAAAAACAAAAATGTATTATATTGCAGCTTGCCAATCCTTAATTGTGGCTGCATTCGTTTTCTTTTTTAGAAATGTTCCTTTCAGTTTTACCTGGTGATCCCGCCAGTAAAAACAGAGACACCTTTGGACAGCAGCATTGTCATTCTGGGGGGGGGGCAGTAGTATTATATGCACTGAAAACTAGCATCCAGGGGCAGGATCTCCGGGTGAAAATAAAGGAAACAAAGACTAAAAAAGAAAATGAACGCAGCCACCAATTCTAAGAAATGGTAAGCTGCAATATACATTTTTATTTTGGAGTGTAATACTGCTTTAGGGCTATCAGGTCCTAGGTGGTCTACAGCTCCCTGGGAACATTTCTTAGTCAATACTCCCTCTCCAAACCTTCTCTCTGGGCTCGAATTACAAATCTGGGACTGTTGGCACCCAAGTCCTTATGTGACCCACAAACTCATCACTCCAGGGTTGTGCAGATTAGAGGTGCAAGGGATGCCCCCTTGTCACTTAGGTCTCCAACCAGATACATGATAACTCTAGATGTTAAAGTGATAATAAAGGCTCATGCTTGTTTGTAAATAAATAATAAACATGATACTTCTCTGCTCTTTGAACTGGTTTTGCACAGAGCAGCCACGAGCCTCCTCTTATTGGATCCCCCGCTGGTGCTCCTGACCCCTCCCCCTTGCCAAGTGCCCCCATAGCAAGCCTCTTATAGGGGCACTTGTGCATGCTCGCTCCTGAGCCACCTCTGTGTGTCCATAAGACACACAGATCGTGGCTCAGCCCCTCCCCCTCCCTGGTTGTGATTGACAGCAGTGGAAACCAATGGCTCCCGCTGCTGTGTCATAGCCAATGAGGAGGCAGAGAATTGGGAGAGCCTCTCATGCGCATCGCTGTATTCAGATTGGATCAGATAAGTATTGGGGGGGGGGGGTGCAGAAGAATGCATAGGTGTACAAAAACCTTCAGCCTTTACAACCACTTTATTTCCCTTTCATTCGTTTCATGCCTCATTAGGCTCAAATCGCTGAGATAGATGAGTTATTTTTAAGTTGAATTGAAGACCTTTTGCAAAATAGCTGTCATATTTACCATTTACTGCCACTGGGAACAGTAACCTACAGCTAAGGACCATTGCTCTTTTTGTAGGAGTAAGCTCTTGCTGCAGTGGTTTGACACGTCCCCTGATAAATCAGACCTATAGATCTGCAATCAGCAAGGAATATTAGCTATATAGGTTTCATTCATCAAGGGGCACAATTGATCACTGCAATGAGATTCCTGCTCATACAGAGGGAGTAGCAGTCCTTAATTGCAGGTTGCTGGCCAGGAACTGATTGTATTAGAACCCCGCAGTCTGTGCTCCAATTTACCTTGTAAATAAAGAGGGTTAATATTTAGTTTTCCCATCACCTGTGTCATAAATTATAACTCTCTTAGCTACACAAGCTGAAAAAATCTTCAGCATCTGACTACTTTAGGGAGTATACAGCCGTGGCCAAAAGTTTTGAGAATGACACAAATATTAATTTTCACAAAGTCTACTACCTCAGTGTTTTTAGATTCTTTTGTCAGATGTTACTATGGTATACTGAAGTATAATTACAAGCATTTCAGAAGTGTCAAAGGCCTTTATTGCCAATTACATGCTGCAATCAACTTCTGGGCCACATCCTGACTGATGGCAGCCCATTCTTGCAAAATCAATGCTTGGAGTTTATCAGAATTTGTGGGGTTTTTTTTGTTCACCCGCCTCTTGAGGATTGTTCCTCAAGAGACAAGTTCCCAACGGAATTGAGGTCTGGGAAGTTTCCTGGCCATGGACCCAACATTTCGATGTTTTGATCCCCAAGCCACTTAGTTATCACTTTTGCCTTATGACGGAGTGCTCCATCATGCTGGAAAAGGCATTAATCCTCACCAAACTGTTCTTGAATGGAGAAGAATGGAGAAGTTGGATGTTTTGTACCATTGTTTATTCATGGCTGTGTTCTTAGGCAAGATTGTGAGTGAAACCAATCCCATGGCTCAGAACCAACCCCACACATAAATGGTGTTGCTTTACTGTTGGCATGACACATGACCGATGGTAACGCTCACCTTTTCTGTTCTTGACAAAGTTTTTTCTGAATGCCCCAAACAATCGGAAAGGGGATTCATCAGAGAAAATGACTTTACCCCAGTCCTCAGCAGTCCAATCCCTGTACCTTTTGCAGAATATCAGATTGTCACCGTGGTTTTTCCTGGAGAGAAGTGGCTTCTTTGCTGCCCTTCTTGACACCAAGCCATCCTCCAAAAGTCTTTGCCTCACTGTGGGTGCAGATGCATTCACACCTGCCTGCTGCCATTCCCGAGCAAGCTCTGCCCCGTAGGAGATGGTCCTGGTGCTTGCTGGACTTTCTTGGGTGCCCTGAAGCCTTCTTCACAAATGCAGTGGAAATTTTTTTCATGGTATTAAGTTCATTTTCATGGAAAAGAGGGACTTTGCAATGAACTGCAGTTCATCTGATCACTCCTCATAACATTCTGTAGTATATGTAAATTGGGAACATTTCAGAATATGACCTACTCTCAGCATGTTATACAATAAGAAGCGCTGCTTTGCCAGAGGGACTATTTGTTTGGACTTTGTGGCTCATGTTTTAGTATATGCAAATTGCCATCATAAAAACTGAGGCAGCAGACTTTGTGAAAATGAATATTTGTGTCATTCTCAAAACTTTTGGCCACAGCTGTAGGATACCTGGTCCCAGGCTGCAGGCTGCTACATGCCTACAGGACACAGTACTATGGTATTGGCCAGACCACAGTGGTTGACCAGCCATCTGGCCAGTGGTGTTCCAAGGTGGGGGGGTGGGGGAGCGGTTTGCCACAGGTGCCACACATTGGGGGGGTGTCAGCTCGGAAGTGTGGAATGATCCAGAGAGGAGATCATAGCAGTACCGTCTTAATGAGCAGGCGCCCCTGCACTTACCCAGCTTTGTAAACATCATATGTGGCTGACGAAGTCTATCGAATTGGCAGGGGCCCAGCGGTGTGGGGGAGGGTGGCTGCCTGTCTCCCCGTCATCCAATAAGGTTAGGCTGTCCCTTGGGGATCTTCAATATCTCTCGAGGCAGCTGGAGTTGGTGGAGCGGAGCTGGGCTTGGGGCTAGCTCCTCCACTCCTCCCAAAGACTCATTCACTGGCTAATCCCGCAGCTGAAGAAGGAAAAAGAGGAGAGAACACAGGAGCTACGGGTGCCTGCATCTCCAGCCATGCTGTAAGTGACTTAGCACACTTGTCACTACATACAGCCCTAACCTGCCATTATGATACCTTATACTACCCTAACCTGCCACTATAATACCTTATACTACCCTATCCTGCCACCATAATACCTTATACTACCCTAACCTGCCACTATAATACCTTATACTACCCTAACATGCCACTATAATACCATATGCTACCCTAACCTACCAGCATACAACCCTAGCCTGCCACTATAATACCCTATACTACCCTAACCTGCCACTATAATACCCTATGCAGCCCTAGCCTGCCACTATAATACCCTATACTGCCCTAACCTGCCACTATACAACCCTAACCTTCTTAATGTTACCCCAATCGCGGTGCGATTTTGCAGCATGATAAATCTCGCTGCAGCCGCAGCAAATCGGAGCGCGTGACATTGTCGCCCAAAAGAAGCTCCTGTTCTTTTTTTAGAGCGACAAGCTTCGCAAGCTGCAATTTTGTTGAGGGGGGGGGGCAGATATAGGATCTGCCCCGGGTGCCAAATGCTCTAGGTACACTCCTGCATCTGGCACTCCTGATGATGTGTCGGAAGCAGAAGATTCCTTGACCAGCATAGCCCTTCAAGCAAACGAAGATCAAAGTCGTATTCAGTGTGAGAAGTATTACTTTTATCCTTATACAAGGTAATTTTAGGTTATTTAAAGAGTCACTTTAAATTACCTATAATTTTCTAAATGGGAATGGAGCTTTTTGAAAGATCACCTTAGCTAGTCTTTCCAAAGGTAGATAGATTCATATATAAAAGTGATTATTGGATTTTTTTTTACTTTATTTAATCAGGGTTATTTTAAACAGAGGTCAGCTCTGTATGTGGGTTTTCCTAGCCCTAGACCAAGGTTGAACACAATTTCATGTTGCACACAAGCCAAGAATGATTCCTTTATTAAGCCAATAAATACTGATAAGCAACACTCTGGAAACCTACTTGCGTCATCAGACTCTAATACTGTCCTATAAAGTGAAACTCTTTTTATAAGATGTAACAGTTCTGCAGAATGATTCAGTTGATAAGCAAATACCACAGTGACACCTGGTGGTTAAATTAAGAATTCTTGAATTCCAAGCTAGACAAATAAGACTCAGGCCAGTTTCTGCAGTAATGAGATTCACTATAAAGATTGTAACAGCAATGCCAAGTACAAACACATTGGCTGAGTCTGACTGCAGCGTAGAATAAATAACATTCCTGCTGTCATTTTTCAGTATTATTTTATTGCTGTCTCTTTACTCATCAGTTTCTGGGAGCTATGCATCTTTGCATTTAAAAGAGATATTCCCACTCTTTAAAAATAAATCAACAATCTCAAAAAGGCTTTGACCTTGCAAAATGTGAATATAAATGGCATACAAATGGACAACTCATGTTCTGTTAAAACGTCCCTACAGCCAATATTTTATTTTTTTTTTGGATAGAGTAGGAAAGGGTTAAACCCTTATTGGTTGATTTTTGTTTTGTTAATATTTCTGTTTTGTTTTTTCATGTCTTTTTGCATTGGGGGGATGTCCCTATACAGTGCCTTTAAAAAGTATTCATACCCCTTGAAATTTTCCACATTTTGGTCATGTTACAACCAAAAATGTAAATCTATTTTATTGGGATTTTATGTGATAGACCAACACAAAGTGGCAAATAATTGTGAAGTGGAAGGAAAATGATAAATGGTTTTCAACATTTTTTACTAATAAATATTTGAAAAGTGTGGTGTGCATTTGTATTCAGCTCCCCCGACTCAATACTTTGAAAAAAACACCTTTCACTACAATTACAGCTGCAAGTTTTCACCAGCTTTGCACATCTAGAGATTTACATGTTTGCCCATTTTTCTTTGCAAAATAGCCCAAACTCTGTCAGATTGGATGGAGAGCATCTGTGAACAGCAATTTTCAAGTTGTACCACAGATTCTCAATTGGATTTAGGTCTGGACTTTGACTGGGCCATTCTAACACATGAATATGCTTTGATCTAAACCATTCCATTGTAGTCCTGCTGGAAGGTAAACCTCCACCCCAGTTTCAAGTCTTTTGCGGACTCTAATGCCCTGTACACATGACCGGTTTTGCCATCGGAATAAACTCTTAAGGTTTTTCAGACAGATTTCCAACTGAATTCAGCTCAAGCTGTCTTACATACACAGTCACACCAAAGTCCAACCATCCATAACGCGGTGATGTACAACACGTACGACGGGACTAGAAAAAGGAAGTTCAATAGCCAGTAGCCAATAGCTTCCGTCTCGTACTTGCTTCAGGGCATGCGTCATTTTTGGTACGTCAGAACAGCATACAGACGAGCGAGTTTCCCGATAGTAATTAGTTCTGTCTGAAAAATTTAGAACATGTTCTCTATCTAAGTCCGTCTAAATTTTCGATGGAGAAAGTCTGATGGGGCATACACATGGTTGGAATATACGATGAAAAGCTCCCATCAGACTTTTTCTGACGGACATTCCGCTCGTGTGTACGCGGCATAACAGGTTTTTTTTTTTAAATTGCCCTGTATTTGGCTCCATCCATCTTCCCATCAACTCTGAACAGCTTCCCTGTCCCTGAAGAAAAGCATCCCCACAACATGATGCTGCCACCACAATGTTTCACGATGGGGATGGTGAGTGCAGGGTGATGTGCAGTGTTAGTTTTCCGCCACATAAACCGTTTTGCTTTTAGGCCAAAAAGTTCAAATTCGGTCTCATCTGACCAAAGCACTTTCTTCCACATGTTTGCTGTATCCCCAACATGTCTTCTCACAAACTGTAAACGGACTTCTTATGGCTTTCTTTTAACAATGGCTTTCTTCTTGCCACTCTTCCATAAAGACCAGATTTGTGGAGTGCACCACTAATAGTTGTCCTGTGGACAGATTCTCCCACCTGAGCTGTGGATCTCTGCAGCTCCTCCAGAGTTACCATGGGCCTTTTGGCTGCTTCTCTGATTAATGCTCTACATGCCCGGCCTGTCAGTTTAGGTGGACGGCCATGTCTTGGTAGGTTTGCAGTTGTGCCATACTTTTTCCATTTTAGGATGATGGATTGAACAGTGCTCTGTGAGATGTTCAAAGCTTGGGACATTTTTTAATAACCTAGCCATGCTTTAAACTTCTCCACAACTTTATCCCTGACCTGTCTGGTATATTCCTTGGTCTTCGTGATGCTGTTTGTTTATTAAGGTTCTCTAACAAACCTCTGAGGGCTTCACAGAACAGCTGTATTTATTTTGAGATTAAATTACACAAAGGTGGACTCTATTTATTAATTAGGTGACTTCCGAAGGCAATTTATTCCACTAGATTTTGGTTGAGGGTATCTGAGCAAAGGGGGCTGAATACAAATGCACGCCAAACTTTTCACATATTTATTTGTAAAAAAATTTGAAAACCATTTATCATTTTCCTTCCACTTCACAATTATGTGCCACTTTGTGCTGGTTTATCACGTAAAATCCCAATAAAATACATTTACGTTTTTGGTTGTAAGGGGTATGAATACTTTTTTAAGGCACTGTACATGCTGTCCAGTAGGCATAACAAGTGGAAGTGAATTGCAAACTTTACAAGGTGACGTGAATTCCCCTCTTAGCTAGTTGTTGCCAGGACAGGAGCCCCCATTGTAAGATCTATCCTCACCTCTTGTTTTAGTAACGTTTTGGCCTTTCTCATCACTTTCTGTCTTGCTAATAATGAGGATCAGGCACATCTTCAACATTACTGGGCTGCTGTGGTCCAATTTATTACTCGCCTCACTACTATTCAGATCCCACTACAACCTCAAGTATGCCTGTTGGATCTTTTAGAACCCCTAGCAAATACGAGGGAAACCAAAACTTTATTGGGTCTCCTCCTGTTTTATGCAAGAATGGCAGTCATTCTGAAATGTAAGTTGCCTGTGGCACCATCGCTAGATTACTGGAAATCCTTAGTAAACTCAGTGATCCCGCTATACAAAGCAACATATTTATCTAGGGAAAGCCTTAAGAAATGCAATAAGGTGTGGGATCTCTGGGTTGATTCAACTGGCACTACTTACACTATATTGGAATGTAATATTTTTCCTATATCTTCACTCATGTCTCCTGTCATACCATTGTAACAATTTATTTCATTCTTTTTTTATTTTCTTTCTTTGTTCGGACCCCCCGGCTGTATTGCACAATTCCTTGCCCAAGGGCTTCACCTTGCCATCGTTGCCAAGAGTGATTAGATGTTTTAGTTGGTTTTCTACTGTGTTCTTTTTTGTTTTTGTTTTTTTTGGCTATGTACCTTTGGGCCTGGGTATGCCCAAAAGGCCCTGTTTTGTAATTATATACTCAAATATACTCGATATATATATATTGATTCAAATAGTAATAAAGAGTATTTAAAAAAAAAAAAATTATGAGGATCAGGAAAAAAGGAGGGGATGAATCTTCTCAGCAGGTACATAGACAGGAATAAAAACCTTGCCAGAGGTTCCAATCCTTATCTACTCTATCCAAAAATGTCCAGAAATCCTTGGCCAGCTGGTCATGTGTGATGTAAGCTATGCTCCTTATTAGTAGCTCAGGGCTATATAGCAAAAACCTTCTTGTGTTTGATGCCTCAAGGGATTACATGGGCAGTGAGGACAACAGGGACCCATGAAGTAATGCTGGGATCATGGGTCCCTGTACAAATGGTAAATAGAACATTCTAAACGTGAAGTTACAAGTTGTAGAATTAAGGTAGCACTAAAATATAACTAAAGCCAAAAACTTTTTTTTTACATTTTGGATAAAGTGGGGAAAGATTAGAAAAATCACAAATTTTGGGTTGTCTTCAGAACAGGCATAGAGGGGAAATCCTCCAATGAGGACACTCCGTCCAGGGATTCCATCACTTTCAAGCGATTTCCAATGGGACACAGATGGCAAAAAAAAAAAACTTTGGTGTGGTTGTAACCCTCCCTTACTCTTACCAAAATGAAAAAAAGCTTTGCATTGAGTTCTACTTTAATTCCTACAAATAGTAACTCTAATGCCCCGTACACATGGTCGGATTTTCCGACGGAAAATGTGTGATAGGACCCTGTTGTCGGAAATTCCCATTGTGTGTAGGCTCCATCACACATTTTCCATCGGAATTTCCGACACACAAAGTTTGAGAACTTGCTATAAAATTTTCCGACAACAAAATCCGTTGTCGGAAATTCCAATCGTGTGTACACAAATCTGACGCACAAAGTGCCATGCTCAGAATAAATTAAGAGACGAAAGCTATCGGCTACTGCACCGTTTATAGTCCCGACGTACGTGTTTTATGTCACCGCGTTCAGAATGATCGGATTTTCCGACAACTTTGTGTGACAGTGTCTATGCAAGACAAGTTTGAACCGACATCCGTCGGAAAAAATCCATGGATTTTGTTGTCGGAATGTCCGATCAATGTCCGACCGTGTGTACAGGGCATAAGTCCGCAGGGTGTTCGTCTGGAATTTCTGCCTATGACATTTATCTTTACAAAAGCACATGAATGTAACACAAGTTTCCTTTATGCAATCTACTGTAAAGATGGATTAACAAATATGGACATTCCAGGGCAAAATTTACAACGCAAATATGGAGCATACAGTCCCACTAGCAACTTTATAAGTACATAAGTAAAAAAAGGGTATTGAAGTGTACTTTATTAAAAAAAGCTTCTGTCAGGTTGTATTGCTTAAAATAGAGGAATATACCAAGAGATTCTTTTTTTAAAACTCTTTTTATTGACAAAGTATATAGAAACAGTTTGGTATAAAAACCATTGTGTTCAATATGAGCGTTAAGAAATATAAAATACTAATTTCCATACACAAATAGCAAGAAAATTCACATTTACATATGGATTATTGAAACTGAACAGCTTTGATGAAAAAAGTAGTAAAACTGTAGTAAAACTATACTTTGAGCAGTTGGATCCAGGTTAAAAATCTCAACAAGCCCAGATAACATACCAAGGCATGTATATTCAGAATTAGGTTTAAGGAGCTTCATACAGTACATAACTTATGTATCAACAATGGTGAGAGTAGAGGAGCAGCAGACATCACACACCTTACCATATTTACCCAGACAACCTCGATGCTCTAAAATGAGTTTTTCATAAGAAAGTATCTGATTCCCCATCCTTATCCATTGATGGATGGACGGTGGCGCAGACTGATTCCACTTAAGTGTGATAGGCTTACAGGCTAAAAACAGTGTCTCCCATAGCAAAATTTTGGTGTACTTTGGCCATTGTTCTTCATCTAATATACCCAGAAAACAAATTTGAGGGTGGCATGGTACAGGGACAGAGAGGATGGTAGAGAGTGTTGCTACTACTTGCTGCCAGCATCTATCAATACCAGGGCATAACCACATTACATGAGTAAAATCTGCTTGCTGGTGGGTACATCTAGTGCATGCAGAAGTTGGTATACGTTGCATGGCTTGTAATCGTACAGGAGTTAAATAAGACTGGTGTAACATATAGAGATGAATAAGTTTGTTCCCAATGGTCGTTGAGACCGTTAAGTGAGAAGAACATGCTTCTGCCCAGTCCTCATCTGACAGATCAGGTTTAAGAGCCTTCCATTTATCCCAGACCTCTAGAGGTTTTTAATAATTGAGGTATATAGTAGGTGAGAATATACAGTGGAGATCAGTCCCTTAGGACCCTGTAATCTCAGTACACCGATCATGGGGTAGTCAGAAAAGTAGTCAGCACCAAGCTAGGTCTGCAAAACATGGCAAAGCTGTAGGTATCTATAAAATGCAGTACGTGGAATAACACATTTGTTTTGCAAATCAGTAAATGAGACCAGCACATTACTAGAATTTACATTTTTAAAAGTAACAATATTCCTGTGCTCCCAGAAAGAATAATCCACAAATTTCTGTAGGTGAGAAAACATGGGGTTAATGCCGCTAGAATACTATCTCTAAATTCGTCCAGCTGCTTAGCTCTCCTCCATACAGAACGAGCTAAAGTCAAGATCGGCACTCTTTTCAGGAAGATTCAAGGGGGCTTCTAATGCTACCAGCAGGTGATTTCATTTTAACACATGAGTTAAATGCAATTCCACTACCTTTGAAGTGACAGGTTCCAGCCAATCAATCAAGTGGCATAGCTGTCCAGCCAAATAATAGTAGTACAGGTTAGACAATGCCATCTCCGCTTCTACCTTGGGCCTCTGCAAGACCAAGAGTTTCAATTTCCGTCTATTATTTGCCCATATAAATGCGATAAACAGTGTGTCTAAGGTTTTGTAAAATTACTTTGGCACAACGGTCGTTATATAAGAGGTTACATATAAACACTTAGGCAAGAGAATCATCTTTATCAGATTGATTCTTCCTGCAACAGATAAAGGTAGTTTAGCCCATATATTAAGTTTATTCTTGATCGTTAAAAGCAAAGGATCCAGGTTAGAGTTTAAAGCTTCTTTAGAGGATAATGTAATGTGTATCCGCAAATATTGAAAGGAGAACACTGTTTTTAGAGAAGTTACTATGTCTCTATGAGAGGGCACCTGGGGATGCAAAGGTAGCAAAGCCAATTTTTGACAATTGATTTTGAGACCTGAGAAGTTTCCATATTTATTATTAATTTTCATAGCAGCTTCTCGCGATGTCGATGCATCCTGCAGATATAAAATAAGGTCATCTGGATATAGTCCTATCCTACCAAGAGATTCTTATATGCCAGAAAGTTTTTATTAGTTTCAAATTTCTTTTGCAATGCCAACACATTTCAGGTATTCAAAAGCCCAGATTCATCAGGGCTAAAATACAACTAATATGATTTATATTAAAATGTAATAATCAAAGCCATGGCTATGAACTATATCAATAGAAATCCTTAGTTAAAGTGTTTGTAAAAGAAAAAACATTTTTAAAAAATTTAAAAAAACACACATATACTTACCTGCTCTTTGCAATGGTTTTGCACAGAGCAGCCCCAATCCTCCTTTTCTCAGCTCCCCCCAATGGCGCTCTGGGCCCCTCCTCCTTGCCAAATGCCCCCATAGCAAGCCATTTGCTAGGGGGGGCACTGGTGCATGCTCACTCCCGAGATCTGCTGTGTGTGTGTCCATAGTACACAGAGAGCGTGGCTCAGCCCCACTCCCTCCTCACTGGCTGTGATTGACAGCACCGAGAGCCAATAGCTCTTATTGCTGTATCTCAGCCAATGAGGAGGGAGAGACCTGGGAGAGCCTTTGTTCTTGTAGACATTGCTGGGCTTAGGTAAGTATTAGGCCCATTAGGGGGCTGAGGGGGGGAGCTGAAAAAAACTTTCAGCCTTTAGAACCACTTTATTAAATTAAGATGGGCATAGATATAATAGAAATACTTATATGAAATGCAATAATGTAAATATAAATCTAGATGCTGTTCCACCACTGAAGGGGGGACCTGAAAATCTATATAAAAACTAGAATTTTTGAGGCTACAGTACAACTACTACGATGTAGATTAACATTGTATTATTAAAAAACACAATGGATGGCTTGAAAGGAAGCCATCCATTGTTTACAACTGTCATGTGACTTGCTGTGATTGGTTACAGCAATCACTTGGTAGCAGCAGCAGGCCAGTACACAGCCAGTGACCGGCGAATGATCGCGCCGCAGCATGGCCTCATGGACGAGCGCGAGGCATGATCCAGGAGGATGTCATAGGACATCCACCTGGATCGTTGAGAGTCAAGCCGAGCCATCAATTGACTATAGGCTAGGCCGAAAATGGTTAAAAGCTGCCACCAAAATAGGAGATGGATGGAAATCTAATGGGAACATCTGTATTAGTGAAGCTTAAGATAGTGGAACTAACCACTCCTATCCTTTACAGCCAAAGAAGCTGCCAACTTAGCCTCTGTTTGATCTGCAGTTGCCATGGTGCTGCACATGTGATCAGTTATGACACCAGCCATTTCATGGCTTGACAGTTGGGTTGAGAGCACAAACCACTGCAACAGTTATCAGTCACAGCATGCCTTGAATGTAACTGTTTTGGTAAACCGTTAAATTGGGTTTATATTCTACCATGAAGGGGATTTTTTTACTCTCTTCCTGTTGTCTCCAGGACAAAAAGGGAAGGTGCGGACATCTCAGCCAAAGAAATTGCCCGTGGGACTTTTGAGAAGTTGCACCAAATACCAACAATTCAACAATTACTTTAAAAAATCTGTTTTTCATTCACATACAAAAGTTAAAGGTGCAGACAGTTAAAAATAAAACTGACAAGGCTTCCAGATATTCTCTGCTCCAACCATTGAGTACTCTCCGTGATACTTTTTTTATTTGCACTAACATGCAATTGTTCAGGACAAGATTTTGGGGTATGTCCCCTTCTTCAAGGTCTACTCCAACCAAAACTAACCAGCATCACGTGTGGGAAAAAGATCGGTGAGAAATGTGAAGTTATAGAAGGTTTGGGAGTGTAGTGAGGGTTTTGTTAGAGCAGATTGGTTTCTGTCAAGGTAATGGAATTGTTCAGCTGTTATAAATAATGCGGTTTTCTCTGCTTGAAAAATGCAAGATCAGGCATATTCCGCATGAGCAAATTAGCTTCTCTATTAAAAGTTCTGCTAGTTAGTTTAGTGGATGACAGAGGATTCATTAGTCATCACTGTATGAATATCAGTCAAGGCATATTTTAGAGACAGGCTTTTTTTTCACTAGAAAGACATGACAAGTTAATAATGTAATATTCCAGCTAACCGTGCTAAATAAAGAGAACCTGTCAGTTTTGTGATCAAGTACATTTCATGTGGTGTCTTACAACACTAACTAAAATGGACATGTTGGGCAACAATGAAAATATGTTTAATTAAAGGGGATCTGTTACCTCTTTTTATAATACTGTTGGGATTGGCTGCCCTCTACTGTTAATAGCACTGTATTATGTATAAATATGTATTAGCACTTCCTGTCTCTGCCTTCTAAAAAAAACACAGAAGGAGGAAGTGGGGAGAGAAAGATAGAAAGTCTCAGCCACATGTCCTGTCTATGCTGCTAAACAAGTGTAGCACCCTCTAGTGTGCTAGAGTAGAATTTTTGTTAGAGAAGGTAAATTGTTTGGCTTGGCTGGCAGCTGAGCCTGGTGTTTTTCTGGGTCAGGGTGTGAGTGACTCAGGGAGGCTGGTATGACTCACAGACGGTATCTCTAATACCTCTCCCTACTTCAAGAAACTTGCAGAAGATTCTAGAAGAATGGGAGTAGGGGTGAGGAGGAGCTGCCTGGAGTATTCTGAGGGCCCTGACCAATCCCCAACAGATGGGTTGGCAGAGGGCAGGCCCCCTCAAATACTCAGGGTCAGCCTAGCTAGGGCAGTGGAGTTCGGGTGAAAGATGGAGATGGAGTGTTAGGCTGTCGGTGGCCCTTAAGGGTAACCCCCTAGTCTGGGTGACTGAGTGACCTTGGGCCTGGGCTCGGGTGCGGAAGGGACCCTCTTCATGACACACAGAGGAGCCCTGACCGGAGGCATGGGAGTAGGAGAAAGACAGCAGGAGAACACTGCCGGGCAAATCTCCAGGGAGGAAGACAGCCAGGTGGGCTGGTGAGTGTTACCGTCAGAGAGGATTGAGAGGATGCCTGAGGGGACTGGGAGAGAGCAGTCTGGGATGGATGCAGATTCAGTCTGGGAGACTGTGGAGTCTTAGCCAGGAGGGCTCAAAAACGGGGCAGCTGCGGCCAGGTGGGCTGGCAGTGACTAAAGAGATGGTGCTGGGATCAGTAGCCACGGGAGGAAGACAGCTGAGCACTAGAACTTTGCTAAAAAAACAAGGGGCCCGCGGTCCCTGCCTGTAAAGGGCTTTTGTTACTCATCTGACTGAGCCTTTGTCAGATCATCCAAACAGTGGATCCTATCCTATGATCTAAGCCCCCGTTCACACCTGAGCGATATTCTGCTGGAAGCTTGTAGCTCTAATATACTCAACAAACAAAACCCCATTCATTTCAATGGCTGTGTTCACATCTGAACATTTTGTCGCCTGTAGCAAAACGCCTGTCACTCAAAAAAGTACACAAGCTTCTTTTAGGCAGATTGGCCCCATAGACTTCAATGAGAAGGCCTGAAAAATGCTCAACATGAGCGTTTTATAAGCCTTTTACCGACAATAAAATCCTGATATAGGCATTAACCTTCCCCAGTTCAAAAAACATGTTTGCACTGCTCTTTGTTTGTTTGCTTCACTAGAGAGATTTCCTCTCACTTCCTATCTCAGTGACCTGAAGGAAGCCCTACCCCACAGGGACATAGATGACACTAAAGACCTTGAGAAGGACTAGGTTAGAAGCACTGACTATTTAAAGAGGGGTGCAGTGACTCAGGTTAGATGGCTCTCATGTACAGAGAGGCCTCTGGGAGGTACTTCAGATAAAATCAAAGAGATTTAGAAAAGAAGTGTCGCTCCAATGATTTTAGGCTCTATTCACACTTGTGGGACTTGTCATGCGACTTGCAGCTCATTCTTTTCAATGGCACCTGTTCAGATCGGTGCACCTTAGTGGCAGTGATTTTGAAAAAGTGCGTGTACTACTTTGATGTGACTTAGGTCCAGAGAGTGTATAGTTAGATCAAAGTTGCACTCCAAAGTCACACTGGAAACTGTGCAACTTTGGAGTCACATAAGTGTGAATGGAACCTGAACATTTTTTTTTAACTATAGTATAACTCAGAGAAACAGGCCAACATCCTGCTGTGGTTCTGAAGGACCCCCATCAACAGGGCTCAGTATACTGATAGGGTAGGGTGACCAGATGTTCCCAGGTCCACGGGACAGTCCCTAATTTTAGGGGACTGTCCCTGTGAAAAAAGTGTCCAAGATTTGTTACCAACTTTAAAGTGGATTTCCAGCTTATACATAACTAGCCTTAGAACTGTCCATCCCCCCCACCACCACCACCACCTATGCTAACTAACCTGTGTAGGAAAGATGTATATACAGTATCTCACAAAAGCGAGTACACCCCTGACATTTTTGTAAATATTTTATTATATCTTTTCATGTGACAACACTGAAGAAATTACACTTTGCTACAATGTAAAGTAGTGAGTGTACAGCTTGTATAACAGTGTAAATCTGCTGTCCCCTCAAAATAACTCAACACTCAGCCATCAATGTCTAAACCACTGGCAGCATAAGTGAGTACACCCCTAAGTGAAAATCTCCAAATTGGGCCCAAAGTGTCAATATTTTGTGTGGCCACCATTATTTTCCAGCACTGCCTTAACCCTCTTGGGTATTGAGTTCACCAGAGCTTCACAGGTCCCCACTGGAGTCCTCTTCCACTCCTCCATGATGACATCACGGAGCTGGTGGATGTTAGAGACCTTGCGCTCCTCCACCTTTCGTTTGAGGATGCCCAACAGATGCTCGATGGTAAAATAAAGGAGTCCACCGTATTCATAGTTGAATATATATATGTTAAAATAACAGCATCTGCACAGTCAATAGTCTTTTGATCCCTATCAAGATAGAAGTAATATGGACACATATCTTGGTGGGTGTGTGGCTTGTACACGATATCTAGTTTCTAGTTTCATCTTTTTACCCCTGGACTAACCACTTTCCCCACCCAGTCCACTTTTTAAATTAATTTTTACAATTTTTTATGCACATAGCTTCAGTATTGTTTTATTTCACTGTTCTTATCACATTTCACCTTTCCCTACATTCACACTAGGGGGGGCCCGGATCCGCCTGGATGGTTGTCTGTGATGAGTGCCGCCGTTGTACATGCCCTCTCAGCTCCTGACACTGATGCCCTTGGGTGGCCTACGGTCTTTGACACCATGCCCTCTAGTGCACACATATCCGTAAGTTATCTTTTCTTATACGGTTTTGGGGGGGGTTTACCTATCCTCCCCTACCCTGACATAGTAAACTTATGTAGTTAATTCATTCTCCCATTGCAGATATCTCAAATGTCTGCTTCTAAATAGCAGTTTAAAGCTGCAAAACGCGTCAAAGCTACTAGGTATCGTGTACGAGCCACACGCCCACCAAGATATGTGTCCATATTACTTCTATCTTGATAGGGATCAAAAGACTATTGAATGTGCAGATGCTATTATTTTAACATATATATCCAGCTATGAATACGGTGGACCCCTTTATTTTACCAGCACTATAAATGTTTGTAAACATGTTATTACTAATGACTGCCAGGCTAGAAATTGGCACCATGTTATGGGTGCATTTCTTTGTACATGGAATTCAACGTATGTAAACGTGTTTTCATGTATCATTAAACCATTTACTTTTTCCACCACTCATTCATTTTTGTCATCATGAGCTTCATATAAAGTCCCAGCTCCTTGTTTGCATCACTGCTGTTTTTTGCTGCAGTGGTGTTTTTGTTGTCAGAATGACAGGGATGGAGGCACATGACTCTACCCAGTCATGGCTTCATTTAAAGTCCCAATTTCCCCAATCCCCCTCTTTTTAGTATTCATTAGAGATGGAAGCTCTTGATGACATCTATGGTCTTATCATTGTAACTGTGGTTTTTGCACCTAACCATAATGGTTTACTACCTTTGCCCTGACCATATGCATAATTGTTTTACGTTCATATGATTTTTACCTTTTAATACTGTTGTTACTGCATGGTATACACCCTATACTGCTGTTACCACTATTGTGTGCATTGGCTGTCTAGGTGTCTTGGCCTCCTTGCTGCCCATGTTCATTCGGTGCGGGAGCCGCGATGCACACTGGGGCTTTCCTCCCGCTCGCCCTTGATGCTTGGGGGGATACGCCACCACTGTGTACCGACGTTACAAGTGCACGCCAGACGCACGGCGTCCTTTTGACGTGGTCCTTGCGGCGGAGCACTATCCATCTCCCTGAGTGTGAGTGGGGCCATGGTGGCGCCGGCTCCCGGACATTGGCATCCCCGCCCCCGATCCCTTCCATGCTCGTGTCTGTGGCATAGGAGGCGTGGCTGCGGCGGCGTGTATTAATGGGCGGCAGCCCAGGTGTCCTCTGAGTTCCTCTGAGCTCTCTTTCCCCTCAGTGAAAACAATAAGTGTAGCGCTAGAAGTAATAACTACCTATCTACATCCAATTGCTTCCCACATTGCCATTTTATGTATTTTTGTGATCACTTTTTATACGCCATTTTATCTTCAATACACCTACCTTGGTTGACCTATGCCATGTGGAGCCCCTTTTTTCTTTGTTTCCCCATGATGGAGTTCTGATGACCACCTTGGGACCATCTACATTGCTGGACCTGTTTGGCGGTTGTTCAATCCTTGGGAACCTCCGTTTTTACTTACATCTACTACTGTTCAGATTGGAGTTCGAGGCCTACAGGAGACCATCCGGTTTGGCATCACCACAGGGGATCCAATATCCCAAAGCCCTGTAGACGCACTGCCGTATGGTACGTGCGTCCAACAGATCTGGTAAGAGTACCCATTCTTCTACCTGAATATTCGTTCGTGCTCACCTTGCTCTTTGGTGCATTTTCCAGTTCGGTTGAAGATTGAGGAGCCAGTCTTCCTACTATTTGGACATTTTTGTGGACATTTCTCCCATTTTTGTATTAGTTTTTCACATTTTGTGAGCTTCACTACCCCATTTATTACCGTTTCCTATTGCACCCATCCCGCCTATTTGATTGAGACGGTTTGGATGCAGATAGGTAGTTATTACTTCAAGCGCTACACTTATTATTTTCACTTTCACTTTGACTTGGTTTGTCTGTGTGTTAGCAGCTCTTTGTTTATTTTTTATTTTTCATTGGGTATAGCGCAGTATTTTCACCCTTTTTACACACCTCTGTCCCATTAGCCTTACACTATTGCTGGACTGGTTCCCTTCTCCCTTCAACACAGGTACATCTTACACTCTCACTTGTTTCTTTCAATTTCCTCCCTCACTGGGTGTCTTGGTGATGATCCCTTACCATGGTCCTCCACCTTCACTCCCGGCTGGCCCCATTTCATCTTTTAACCCCTGGTCTAAGCACTTTCCCCACCCAGTCATCTTTTTAAATTAGTTTTTACCATTTTTTTTATGCACATAGCTTCAATATTGTTTTATTTCATTGTTCTTATCACATTTCACCTTTCCCTACATTCACACTAGGGATGCTCGGGGGGCCCGGATCCGTCTGGACAGGTGTCTGTGCTGAGTGCCTCTATTGTACATGCCCTCTTGGCTCCTGACACTGATGCCCTTGGGTGGCCTACGGTCCTTGACACCATGCCCTCTAGTGTACACATATCTGTAAGTTATCTTGTCTTATACGGTTTTTGGGGGGTTTTTACCTATCCTCCCCTACCCTGACATAGTAAACTTAAGTAGTTAATTCATTCCCTCCCCTCCCTTCCACGCTCGTGTCTGTGGCATAGGGGGCGTGGCTGCAGCGACGTGTATTTATGGAAGGCAGCCCTGATGTAGTCTGAGTTCCTCTGAGCCCTCCGTCCCATTGGCCTTACAATATTGCTGGACTGGTTCCCTTCTACCTTCAACACAGGTACATCTTACACTCTTACTTGTATCTTTCGAATTCCTCCTTCACTGGGTGTCTTGGTGATGATCCCTTACCATGGTCTTCCACCTTCACTCCCGAATGGCCCCCATTTCATCTTTTTACCCCTGGACTAACCACTTTCCCCATCCAGTCCACTTTTTAAATAAATTTTTACCATTTTTTATGCACATAGTTTCAATATTGTTTTATCGCATTGTTCTTATCAGATTTCACCTTTCCCTACATTCACACTAGGGGTGCTCGGGGGGCCCGGATCCGCCTGGACGACTGTCTGTGATGAGTGTTGCTGTTGTACATGCCCTCTCAGCTCCCGACACTGATACCCTTGGGTGGCCTAAAGTCCCACCTCCTTCTTTGCATCACTGCTGTTTTTTGCTGCAGTGGTGTTTCTGTTGTCTAGTTTACTGTGATGCTGCAATCGGCTGAAGATCCAGCTCAAAGGTTGATATTTTAACATCATTGTGGAGATCCAGCACAAATAGCAGAAGGTGCTTGACATGGTTAAAAAAGAAGACTTCAAGGACACATTCCAGAAGGGGCCGGAATGCTGGGAGCGCTGTCTTGCAGTCCAAGGGGACTATTTTGAAGTTTATCGTGTGTAAGCATATATAAAGTACTTTCTTGTAAACAGAGCTAGTCTTGAAACTTTTTGATACCACCTTGTATGGATCTTAAATGCCAAAACAGTGAGATCTCTCTGTCATAAATTCTAACTATATCCCTGTCCACCTTTGCTGCACGATGAACTTGAACAATCTCTCAATATGGCTTCACTCCATGACATACCCTCCCCCTTAAACGTATGTAGCACTACCCCCAGGGTAGTGGTTAGGATGGGTCCTCTGCTCTTTGCCTTGACCTCCCTAACCACTTCAGGCCCGGAAGATTTTACCCCCTTCCTGACCAGAGCATTTTTTACAATTTGGCACTGCGTCGCTTTAACTGACAATTGCGTGGTCATGCAATGCTGTACCCAAATTAAATTTGTGTCCTTGCAGTGTACTTGTAGTGCAAAGTGGATTTGCCTTTAGTAAATAACCCCCGCTATATTAAGTTTACAAAGCTTGCAACATCACAGAAAATCACTGCAAGAATTAGTACTCAGTAGTAGTACTATATCCCAGAAAACTGGCATTGAACCACTTATTAAAGGCAAATGTAATATATTGTGACCTGATATGGTTGGTAACAAGGTAAGCATAGAAGTAGATTAACAATGGTAATACAATAAAAGAACAGAACCTCTGGTGCTATACTGCAAAAAGTGGGGTCCAGTCCTTATAGACCTGGAATAGAAAAGGTTATTTTTTAACATGCTAAATTACAAAATGGTTTGTGTCGCAATTTTAAATATTACTTTAAATACCATTTTCCTTTTCGTAGGTGCCTAATTTCTTGATTGTTATCCAGTAAATTTCTGGAATTTCCTTTTTTTGGGGGGGGTGATAAAGAAATGTAAAATATAATCAAATATTTATCTGTTACTGAAGTATTTAAACGATTAATCTGCTGTGCAGTTATTTAGCGAGAATTAAACTACATCTTCAGCCTAATTTTATTTTTGGTTTTGGCTGTAGTAGGGAAAGGTTTGGCATCACTGTTTTCAATGTTGCTCTCTTTGGCCCCGATCATCAGTTCTCCTCACTTGGTGTGTCGTCGCCAGGACAGGAAGTGTAGGGAATACTCTGAAGGGGTCACAGATGGCACTAAAAGCTGTTCTCTGTTACCTCTATCTAAAGCTGAAAAAGACATAAGGGTTTTCTTGCGCAATCATTGGGACATTTTTTTTTTTTTTAATTATTTCAACTTTTTCTATTGATAGGTATGTTGGCCTGTACTTGGGTTCAATTTTGGAGGTTATCCACTGGGCTCATGTAGTTCAGTCATCCTATAACAAATTGTGTCTGATTTAGTGCTTATTCTATAAAATCTGCTTCTGTTGTAATTATATTGGGCATTAGAATATAAGTACTTAAGTCTGTGGACAGGGCCTGGGCTACCTTTAGAGTGGCCATTGCAAGCAACTGGGTCACCACCCAGATTAGATAGATTCCAGGACATACGGAATTCTCCACCCATACTGTATCCCCCTGTGTGAGGATGGTGGATGGAGAGCGGGCTTTTCCACCCTTCTGGCAGCGCCTGCTCATCCCCCCTCACTTCCAGGGGTAATCGCATGCTGGGCCCACATTCTTTCCAGGGCTCGACAGCCAGATCTACACAGATAATACTTTCTCTCACATTCCCCAGGTATTGGCTGTGAATAACATCTCCTTTTCAAATATTCACATGGACACCAGATTCTAGTAATGATTTATTTTACTGATTTGAAGTTGGCAAGCATCATGACAGATCAAGTCTCAGCCAATCCATTAAGTTATCAAAATACTGGTAGAGGTAGTATTAAACTACCCCATGCTAGGAGATGCTAGTGTCTCTGACTTTAGGCAGAATTAATTTGCCTGGATCTTCTTCCCATCTACTTTGTCCATTAGACTCTTTCTCCCTGAAGAAGAGAAACAAGAAAGGAGCCAAGTCTTGCCTTTTTTTGCCTCTCCAGTTTGCTCAGCTCCTCCACAGCTAGGAATGATCTCCTCACCAGATGTCCGAAAAGGGGACCCCCAAAAGAGTGGGGAGCAGTAGCACCACAGCAGACTAGTCCGCTTCTCTTGTTCTCCATGTAACTCCCTCCCAGATTCCTACCCCCACTATGGGGTCCCAGAATTCTCCATTTAGGAGGAGCAACCTTTAAAGAGGACTTGCCCTCATCCACCTGCCTACAAGTAAATGATGCAACACTATGACAGTACTAATTTTAACCCATGTGCAAGTTTCTATAAACAAAGAAAAAAATTATATTTTCATAATTTCCCTGTTTTAAACAATGGACGTTATTGAACCAAATAAGCCCCAAGAGATAAAAGTAATAATAACTTAAAGCGCATATACAGCATACAGTAATCAGAATTAATCAGGTTGGCCAGGCTTATAGTCCATAGCTAAAGTGTTGGCAGCCCAGGGGTTAATAAGGGTCTGACAGTTCGGAACATGTAAAGTAGGTTACATGGCTAAAATGTTGGCAGTCCAGGGGTTAATAAGGATCTGACAGTTCAGAGTATGTGGAGTGGGTTGGTGGAGCAGTGGATCTAGGAAGCGGCTGCTGTCCTCAGAGAGCTGGCTCTGTGGTATGCAAGAGAGGGTGAAGAAAGGAAGCGCCACCTGAGTGCAGCATTAGTAGGTACTTTTAATGACACAAAGTAAAAAAACACTTACAAGAGAGACATAATTAAAAAGGCTCATCTGTAGATAGGTAATCCTGGTGAGTTCCTCTGGCTCCAGTCTGGATGGTGTGTCAGCGGTGTAAGGCTGCAGGGGAAGCTGTTCAGCAGATGGTTCGTCCTGTGGCCATCAGGGGGAACCTGGGGCCAGCGTGGAGCGCACAGAGGGTGTGCGTGACGGCCCGGATCGTTCAGCGGCTTCCCCTGCAGTCTTACACTACTGACACAATAACACCGGAGCCAGAGGAACTCACCAGGATTACCTATCTACAGATGAGCCTTTTTAATTATGTCTCTCTTGTAAGTGTTTTTTTACTTTGTGTCATTAAAAGTACCTACTAATGCTGCACTCAGGTGGCGCTTCCTTTCTTCACCCTCAAATAAGCCCCAAGAGACAGGGTCATTTTCAGGTCTCAGCTGCCACGAGAGATAATCTTTTTCTCAACTGAAGCAGTTTGTTCGGCAAACTAAATGTATACAGAACAAACTGAAAGCAAGGACACCTCTCAGTGCATGAACAAGGGAAAAGTTGACTGAACAAACAAAATAGACATGCGCAGTTCGTTTTGTTCCAAATCGAAATTCAGATGAACTTTTCGTTGTTTGGAGATTTGGATGTATCCGAATTTACAAATTACAATTGTAACGAATTAACAAAATGAAAATTTTGATAGAAATTTGAATAGTTTTCGAATATTTTTTTATTTTTATTTATTTATTTTTTTATTTATTTCTTTTTTTTCAGAAGAGAATAAAATAGAATAAAAATAATAGAATAGAAAATAGAATGGAATATAAAATAATAGAATAGAAAATTAAAGAATAGAATATAATAGGGTAAAAAACAGAATAGAAAATTAAAGGAAATAAAATAAAGGAATAGAATAGAAAATGGAGTAAAACAGAACAAATAGAATAGAAAATAAAAACACAATAAAATGGAATAGAAAATAAAGGAATAGAATAAAAAGAAAAGAAAATAAAACCATCTTCTGAAATTCCAATTTCGAATAGAAAAGAATAAATGAAATAGAATAGAATATAAAAAACAATGGAATAGAATAAAATAGATAGAACATAACCATCTTCTGGAATTCTAATCTCGAATAGAATAGAAAAGAAAACAATATAACCATCTTCCAAAATTTGAATTTCAAGTAGAATGAATTTGAATTTCTATAGAAAAGAATAGAATATAATACAAAAGAATAGAATAGGAAAAACAATAGAATAGAATGGAGTAGAAAGAATATCCCATCCTCCTAAATTTTAATTTTGAATAGAATAAATTAGAATTCGGAACATTCGAATTATTTGAATTTGAATTCCATTTGAAATCTATCGAAATTGAGTTCAATTCGACGAATTCAGAAAATTTGAAGTAATTTGAACTCGAATAAACAAAACTAATTCCGAAAATGAATTAAACAAATTTAACTAAAAGAATTTATGCAAATAACAAATCAAAACACATTTTTTCCGTTCTATACATGTCTACAAAATAAACCAGTGGTATACAAATCCTCTTGCCTAGCTGAAGTATCATTGTTTTAGCAATGAGGGAAACCAACAAGTTGGAGAGAAAATTATACTAGTCACTAAACTTCTGTATTCACAAATGAAGGAAGAGTCAATACTGTTTAATTGAATCATAGTGCCTGTCACTGTCTTAATGTTGGGAAAATAAACGAGAGTAAAGCCTAGTACATACAGGTTGAATGGCAGGTGGTGAAACTGTACTGCAGTCAGTCTGACAGAAGCTGGCCGTTCGACTGGCTTCTGTCGAAGGGGCATGACCAGAAAAGGTCTGCCGATCGGCTCCTGGTTGGCTGAGAGCACTGGCCGAGTGTTCTGGCTGGGTTATAAATTCTTTTCGGACAAAATTACTATATCATGGACATATTTATAAGTAAATGATTTTAAATCGTAACACAATGTTGCAAGGTATCTACTTGATTGTCTGGATAAAATCTTATTGTATCCAATCTGCCATTACCACAAAGGTTTTCTCAATATGAATAGAGTTGTTAAAAACGTGTGTGTGTGTGTGCTATAGGGCACCTATAATCAATTAGTAATTTAAGTTTACAAATTATTTATTTCCTTCCTTGCTCTGTATGTGTACAACTATTATTTTAATCATTATATAATGAACTTCCATCATTTTTATAGTTAAAATTTCCCATTTAAATTGTTGCTACCACCAGACTCTCCAAGACATTCTACATATTTCAGAGAAACGGACATAATTATAGCTAAGATTTCATGTGTAGATAGTAATATGACAAAAGACAATCATAAATATGGCTACCCTTGAGATCGTTTTTATTCTTGGAATAAAATAAAATTTAATTGTCATCAGGACCGATCCCGGGAGGGTGCGCGGGGTGCACCGCACCCAGGCGCCGCAGAGGGGGGGGCAAGTGCTAGACTGCTCCCCTCCCTCCTCCTCATCTTTTGTCACACACATAGCCGGTGCTAGCATAAGGCAGCTAACTGCCTTAGAGCTCCAGGAGGATGCTGAAGCCAGGGGTCACTGTCCCTGAAGAAAGGTTACACTGCCGGCAGCCCCCCCACTCTCCTCATCTTTATCTAGCTCAGCACGGGTACCACAAGGCCCACAATGACAGGCAGCACAGCCCCCCCCCCCCTCCCGGTGATATGAACTTCAGACACTGCTTCCATCTGCTCTTCCGGCTGCTACTCCTCCTCCTCCCTCCCAGGTAATGGATATAAGACTGCCTTTTTTTCCACTGCTTCTCTCCCTCCAGACAGTAGGCTCCAGTCCCCTGCAATTAACGATTCCCGCCCACCGGTCCAGCACAAAGACGACAATCACCCCTAAACTGGTGGCATGTGAGATGAGGTGGAGGAGTCGAGTAAGACCAGGGGAGGCACAGGAGTGGGATCAGCATGGAGACAGAGGGATCCCTGCAGCCTCAGTGGAACTTGGAAGGTACACCTTGTACTTGGTGCTTTATTATGTCTATTTTTGCAGCCAGCTGACGTGTACATCACGGGGTGAACACATGGACAATAGATGGGAATATAGGGACACAACAAGGGAACAAGAGAGATGGGGGCAGTCAGAGGAGGTTACAGAGGGGCAAAATCTGCTTCCTATCCACTTGCTTATCTTGGGATCTGTCTAATTCCCTATTGAGCAGAGCGGGCTCTCTGCTGACGTCACAGGAATCAGTCCAGGCATCGCGTCATCCCGCCAATAGGAGTCTGGATCCGCCAGGTGCCTGGACTGACACCTGACTCAGCCTCTCAGCGAGCTGGTAGGAGCCTGAGCTGCTGTCTCCCCGCCCCCTCCACAGCTCAGCGCTCCAATGAGGGAGCAAAGCAGAGAGCTGTGACAGTCTAAAGCTTTCTGCTCACAGAGCTGTCAGTACTGAGCCATCGGCAATGTTTGATCGCTCGGTTCTCAGTGAAGAGACGCCGGGGGATAGATGAAGCATCTGACCAATGCTGCATCCACCTAGGTAAGTATTAATCTGGACATTTTCTTTTTCCTTTACTTCTCTTTTAACTGCCCTCTGATCCAATTTTTGGTAAGCAGATGGTATGTGCTCTTGTGTCTTGGTAATGGTACACTGAAGTCAGTGCAAACAGCATGCAGTGGATCTGCACAAGTTTATCATGGCACAATTTTATTGAACTTTTTGTATGAAATGTATGTTTTATGCATATTATTTATTGTGCTAGCACTTTGGAAGGTATATGTATTAACCACTTCAATACCGGGCACTTACACCCAATTCCTTTCCAGGCCAATTTTCAGATTTCAGCACTGTCACACTTTGACAATTGCAACACTGTACCCATCATATGAAATTGTTTTTTTTTTTTTCACACAAATCCAGCTTTCTTTTGGTGGTATTTCTACAATTCTTCCTGTATCCACCCCTAGACATGTGCAATGCCAAAAAAATTATTTAATTTTAGTTTCATTAATTTTCGTTTTTCTATAATTTAATAGTTCGTTATTTAATAGTTAGTTAGTTATTTCGAATTTTCGGATTTACTAACTATTCAATCATAGGTATTTCCTTTCAAGTTTTGGCTCTTAGTGAACGTAATGAATACGAATTTATCCGAAGTTATTAATTATCTGAAATAACGAATGCCGCATCTAAACAAATGGTACGGAACAAATTAATAATCAGAATAATCAGAATAATGCTAAAATTTTTATTATTATTATTATTTTTATTTATTATTCATTTGTTACGTTCCATTTGTTTACATGTGGCATTCATTATTTTGGATAAATTCGTATTTGTTCTGTTCACTACCAGCCAAATTTGAAAGGAGATTCCAATACCTATAATTTAAGTTAGTAATAGTTAAGTTATTAGTTCTTTCAGATTTTTTAATTTTCGGTTTTTGAATTTTCGGATTTTCGTTCTTTGAATTTTTGTTCTTATTTTCGGAATTTCGAATTTATGAATTTCTGGATTTTCGAATAATGAATTTTCGGATTTTCTATTTTCCTTATTTTCAAATTTCCTAATTTTCGAATATTCAAGCTTACGTATATTCTGAAAAATTTGTTAAACAGGTATTAGTTCATTTGGATATTTCCGAATGAACAAATTTGTCGAAATTAATTAAACTAATTCGGAACGAAACAAATTGCACATGTCTATCACCCCCTCCTGTAGTTATCTGCAGACCCCTGTGGGTCCCTTTCATAACTTTGCTCTCTGAACAGTCTATGTACAGTGCAGTGATGATATCATCACTACTCTGAAAGGTAATATCTGTGTTTGTAAAGACATTTGGTGCACGCAAAGTGGATTTATATCCTTTGAGACTATTGAGGAATATATTTACAAGTTTATGTGCCTGGAGTTCAGCCTTAAAGTGGTTCTAAAGTCAGAAGTTGTTTTTTTTTCATCTTAATGCATTCTATGCATTAAGATAAAAAACCTTCTGTGTGCAGCAGCCTCCCCTAATACTTACCTGAGCCCCATCTCTATCCGGCAATGTTGCACGAGAGACTGCTGTGCGGGACTCTCCCTCCTCAATTGCCTGAGGCAGCTTCCACTGCTGTCAATCAAAGTCATTGAGCCAATGAGGAGAGAGAGAGAGAGGGTGGGGACGAGCCTCAGCTCCGTGTCTAAATGGACACACGGAGTTGCGGCTCGGGTGCCCCCAAAGCAAGCTGCTTGGCAGGAGCGAGGGGCCAGGAGCGCAGAAGAGGAACCCAAGAAGAGAATCTGGGCTGCTCAGTGCAAAACCATTACACAGAGCAGGTAAGTATAACATATTTGTTATTTTTAAACAAAAAAAACCCAATACTTTAGTATCATTTTAAATTTGAACTATAGCATATACCGTTGAAAGCTGTCAATAAATATGTGTTTTATACAAAAGCCTTCAATAAAAACAACTATTGAAAGAGACTCTCTTTTAGGGCCGAAACAACTAATTGAATAATCGATTATGAAAATAGTTGTCAACTATTTTCATAATCTATTAATCGGCCAGCCGATTAGTTGGCCTGCATGCAGAATGCGTTATTTGTTTACATATCAGGAATTACAGCGCAGGACGCATACAGCTCAGTACATCATCCATACATGTCAGTAAGTGCCTGAGAACTTGTGAATGTGTGAAGAGCAATGCTTCATGGGACATGTAGTCCTGGGCAGGAAGTGAGTGGTTCTAAAGGCAGAAGTTTTCTTTATCTTGCTATTGGAGCACTCTAAAGGCAGGAGGAGCCAGAAGTGTCAGTGGGGGACTCCAGAAGAGGAGAATCAGGGCTGCTTTGTGCAAAACCATTACATAGAGGAGGTAAATAAACATGTTTGTTGTTTAATAAAAAAAATATCACTTTAAAGACTCTGCGCAGGGATGATCAGTATCTGAACCCAGAGAAGCTTGTAGGCTGATAGACTGGAGGTAATAGAAGGCATTACAAATACATTTAAAGTAAACTTTTACCAGTATTGTGCATTATACTTAAAAGGACCATATCCATGAAAAAGAAAGCCTCAGCTTTTAGTACTACTTTAAAATAAAAGATTTATATCCCCCCCTTCATGTAGCTTCATGTCCGACTCCTAGTTAAAATGCCCATATATCCTACTTCCAGGTGTATTTATTATAATATATATTTATATAATTAATATATATTATTTCATTTACTGATTCACAGTATAAATTTTAGTTTTTTAACCCCATTATGACAGGTGATTCAAATAAAAGAATACTGCTGCTACTAAACGTCTTAGGCCTGGTTTACACCTATGCATTTTTTTTTGGTTTTTTTTTTGGTGCTTTTTGCAGAAACACACTACAGTTCATTTAACATGGTTTCCTATGGGACATGTTCACGTCTATGCTTTTTTCAGCCGCTGTGTATTTGGAAGGGGTCAAGGTCTTTTTTCAAAGCAAAACTGCTTTTTTTTGCTTTTGTGGTTTAATGGAGAAGCTGCAGAAAAGCATGTAGTGCGTTGTTGCCGCGATTTGCATTTTTTTAATCTACCCAAAAACAAATTGGGCAAAAGAAAGCATAAAAAATTCAAATCGCACGTGCAAAAATGCACAGCAGAAACAGATCAGAAGCAGACTGCATAGGTGTGAACCAAGCCTTATGCTGGCCATATATGTATGGATTTTCGAACGAGAATATTCATATGAAAAAATCTTTGTACATTCGCTGAATGAAAGAATGTCGTTTTGAACATTTCACTTGCTTTTTAACACTCAGTTTTAAAATGAATGTAATTTCTGAACAAAAACCACATATAATGTCTGAAAATTCCCTTGATCAAGAAGTTTTCTATTCTGCTCTCGAATTTTCCCATCACTGTAGTTGAAAACGAACGATGATTTGACCCCAACGATTAGAAAATCGAACAAAGGTTCTTAAAATTACATTTTTTTTTAAGGAAGACGTCGTTTTTGTATGGCCAGCATAAGTGACAGCAGGCGGAGGGAGCTTTTTAATCAAGCCACCTGCCTATGACAAGGGAGTCTGCCATACATAAAATATATTTCAGTTCTGTCTGAAAATCTGAAAAACCTTTTAATTTTTTTTTTCTTTAAATAAAAAAGTATATCTCTTCTGTCTGTTATTCTCAGAGTGGATTCGAGATTTTGCTCCCTAACCATATAGTTGATGATTTATATTTACCACCGCATAGAGATATTGAAGAATAAATTGCCTTTTTATTTTAAACTTTACATACTAGCTAAATTATACACCACACTTTTGTTAGAGCTATTATCTGATTAATTCATGAAAATAATCATTAGTTGCAGCCCTACTCTCTTTAGTTTTTGAAGATCAGTACTGATTCTCATTATAGTTTTTGTGGCTTTTATGTTATGTTTGGTATGCTCTAAATAAGTATTTCAAGTGCCTGTATAATCTAAATGTATGCTTCTTCGTTTTTTCTCTGGCATGAACATATGAGATGGCTGTACCTCTAACAAGAACTTTTCCTGTTTCCCACTAAAGGAATGAGATTGATTCGGTGTTCAAGTCTAAAATCTGGAACTCCCTAGAATAGGGATCTCCAAACTATGGTCTTCCAGCTGTTGTGGAACTACACGTCCCATGAGGCATTGAAAACTCTGACATTCACAGACATGACTAGGTATGATGGGATTTGTAGTTCCTGAACAACTGGAGGGCCATAGTTTGAAGACCCCTTCCCTAGAACATCAAATTATTTTGAAATATATGTGATAATATGCCTTGAGCCAAGATATGGTTACGGTAATTTTAGTATTATAGGTAAATTCACGAAGGGCCACAGACAAGCAGCGGCAAGAGAAATGCAGGAGAAGGGGGGATAACTCAGGCTCTGTATTTCTTTTCTCACTGTTTGTCTATGGAAAGTATTCACAGCTGAGATAGTATATGTGTGTGTGTGTGTGTGTGTGTGTGTGTGTGTATATATATATATATATATATATATATATATATATATATATATATATATATATGTGTGTGTGTGTATATATATATATATATATGTGTGTGTGTGTGTGTGTGTGTGTATGTGTATGTGTATATATATATATATTTATTATAATTTTTTTGTTTTTATTTTTATTTTTTTATATATTGTAGCAGTACCCCTGTAAGGGTTGCTGAGAATTGTGATCTGTCTGTCACCCTGCCCAGCATTCACTCTCAGGCACTCTGAGCCATAAAGCAGTGAGTGAACTTAGTTTTTTTTTTTTTTTTTTATTGAGGGGTATAACTTGGATGGGGATGGGAGCTATGGAATGCCCAGCATGGATCACTAAAACAGCAATTAGTTTTGGGACAACTATATACTCCATGTACATACTCCTTCAGCTTCCTCCTGCACAAACTTGCTTGAAGCTCATTATTCCTCACTCCACCAGCACATCACTTGCTGCAGACTGTTGCTTCTAGTCACCTCCAGCACATTACTTAATTCCCCAGGAACAGCTAGCAATATTTGTTGGTTAGGCCTGACACTGACTTAGCCAGGCCTCAGCAAATGCCCTTTGCAGGCTGGGACCGCGGGCCCCAATGGTGTAGCAGAAAAGTCTTTGTGCAAGCTGCCCTAATATGGCTACTGATCCCAGTCAGCCCTCTTCAGGCTCTGCCAGCCCTCCTGGCTGCAGCTGCCTCTTTATACTGTACCTTCCTCCACAGTCCACACTTCTGGCTCTGCACCCATCTCGAACTGCACCCATCTCGATCTGCAAGTTTCCAGTCCTCTCATGCATGCCTTTCCAGTCCTCTTGACTGTGCCTCACTTACCAGCCCTCCTGGCTGCGACCAGTTGTACTCCCTGGAGTCTCTTAGCAATGCTCTCTCCCGCTGTCCTCTTCTTGCTCTCTTGTGCCTCAGGTACAGGACCTCTACATGTGTTCCTGAAAGTGGTCCCTACTGCACCCGAGCCCAGGCCCAAGGTCACCCCCCCCCCCCAGACTGGGGAACTCCCTCAAAGGACCTGACAGCCTCCACACCCTCTCATTCCAGCTCCTCTCCAGCTGGGCTGACCTTTGGTATTTAATGAGGCCTGCCCCCTGCCAGTCCAGATTGGGGATTGATCAGGGCTCCTCAAGCCTCTGGAAAGAAATGGGAGGTCCTCATGACACCACCTGTGAGCCACTCAGCCCTACCCTGAGCCACTCCCAGTCCAGAATTAAAAAAAACAGGCCTAGCAACCAGCCAGGCCTGCCTAAATGTACCTATCCTCTCTAGCACACTACTAGAGGGAGATTTTATATATATATATATATATATATATATATATATATATATATATATACACACAGGGCTTTTTTTCTCAGAGAATAGGTGCAGGAACTACCCCTTCTGAGTCACTTCTTATCTCCGCCCATTACCCACCTCTGAGCACCATTCCTTGGTTTCATCCCCTACCCACCTCTCAGTACTGCCCCTTTTAGAGAGTACAGAGCCAAGTATAATTGTGTGGTGCTAAGTAATTTGTATGAAATTTGTTAATGATAGCAAGAAAAGTAGTAAAATAGATTCTGCACAGCCAGCAGCAATAGATTCACTCAGAAACAATAGCCCCCCTAGCAACAATGGACCCCTACAACAAAATACCACCCAGCAGCAACAACAGATCTCCCAGCAGCCAGCATCAATAGACTATCCAGCAGCCAGCAACAATAGTCCCCCTCTATCAATAGTAGATCTCTTCCAGCAATACAGGGGGTCCCCTAGTTACAAACATCCGACTTACAAACGACTCCTACTTACAAACGGAGGGAGGCAACAGGAAGTGAGAGGGAAGGAAGGAAGGGAAATTCACTCCTGTATGGGGAAAAGGTACCTCTACTGATGCTTTATCACCAAGGCTTGTTTCCACAACAACCCAAAATTTTCAAAATCCAATTGTCATTGGGACAGAAAGTGAGGTGAAATCTTCTGAACAGGGGCATACACAGCAAAACAAATGTTACAGGGGTGTTAACCCTTCCCTATGCTATCCAAAAAGCTTAAAAATAGTTTTTTTGGCTGTACCTGTTCCGACTTACAAACAGATTCAACTTAAGAACAAATCTACAGTCCCTAACTTGTTTGTAACCCAGGGACCCCCTGTAATTGACCCACCAGCAACAATAGACCGCCACTCAAAAATAGACCCTCCAGCCCACACCAGCACCCCTTGCCATTACATACATTCAGTGCTGGAGGTGCCGGAACTGTGTTCCCCCGCGTTCCCGCTGAAAAATGCCCTGTATATATATATATATATATATATATATATATATATACAGTCCCTGACAAAAGTCTTGTCGCTTGTGTACAAATTGACCTGAAGTGCCGCTAAAAATATATTTCTAATCAAGATTTTGTTACAAGAAATGGGTCATTTTAATCCCAACAGCTTTTGTAATAATGTTTCAGTGCAAAACGAAACTGACAAAAAGTATTCTAATATTCACAGCTTGGTAAAGCCCATTGAGTCAATTTTTGCCAAGACATAAGTGTTGTCGCCTTGTTATATGAGCTTCACCTGTGACTAATAATGGATCAATTAGATCTCAGGTGTGTATAAAAAGAACACCAGTACACTAGACTTTCTCAACTGCAACTAGACCTCTGCAAACATGCCTAAGATTCACCCAGAGACTAAAGTATTGATTATCAAGAGGCTGAAGACCAGATCCACTGCTGATGTGGCAGACACCTTCAATGTGTCTCAGCGTCAAGTTCAGAGGATAGAAAAAAGATTTGAAGAGACTGGAGACGTTTTGGACAAGGCCAGGTCAGGCCGACCCCGCAAGACAACTGCTCGAGAGGACCGTTTGTTGGCTCGAAAATCCAAGGCCAGCCCATTTTCCACTGCAGCAGAGCTCCACGAGACCTGGTCACCTGAAGTCCCTGTGTCAACCAGAACAGTTTGTCGGATTCTGTCTCAAAATGGCCTCCATGGTCGAATCAGTGCCCATAAGCCAGCACTAAACAAAAGACAATTGAAAAACCGTGTGGCATTTGCCAAGGGCCACAGCCTGCTAAAAGGATGGACTCTGGAAAAGTGGCAGAAGGTGGATTTTTCAGATGAATCTTCTGTTGAATTACACCATAGTCGCCGCAAATATTGCAGGAGACCTACTGGAACCCGCATGGAGCCGAGATTTACCCAGAAAACAGTGAAGTTTGGTGGAGGCAAAATCATGGTCTGGGGTTACATCCAGTATGGGGGTGTGCGAGGCATCTGCAGGGTGGAAGGCAACATCAATAGCCTAAAATACCAAGAAATCTACCTCTTATATTCCCAACCATAAAAAAGGCCAAATTTTGCAGCAGGATGGTGCTCCATCGCATACTTCCATCTCCATATTAAAGTTCCTTAAGGCAAAGAAGATCAAGATGCTCCAGGATTGGCCAGCCCAGTCACCAGACATGAACATCATTGAGCATATGTGGTGTAGGATGAAAGATGAAGCATGGAAGACGAAACCAAAGAATATTGATGAACTCTGGGAGGCATGCAAGACTGTTTTCTTTGCTATTCCTGATGACTTCATCAATAAATTGTATGAATCTTTGCCAAACCGTATGGATGCTGTCCTTCAAGCTCATGGAAGTCATACAAGATATTAAATTTGGATCTCACAGCACCACTACTTAATTTGCTGACATATTTTTGGATTTTCAGTAAAGTTGTTCAATTTCTGTATAGGCGACAAAACTTTTGTCTTGCCAAAATTTGACCTGTCTGTCTTGATTAAATGATAAATCTTTTTTCAGTGAAACTAATTTATTTCAGTGCTTTAAACATCATTTGGGAGGGCTTTAGCTTTTCATATGAGCTATTTCTAACACCAATTGATTAATTAAAAGTCAGGTTAATAGCAGGAGTTTCTACAAAATAGAGAAGCGACAAGACTTTTGTCAGGGACTGTATATATATATATATATATATATATATATATATATATATATATATATTTTTTTTTTTTTATATATATATTGTGTGTGAGAGTGAGCCATCTCTTTCATAGCTGTTGTTGAACTGGCTGCAGCAGGAGGAGAAGGGGCAGGTCGGACCTAATCATTATGGTTGGAAAGCACTTTGTAACACAGGACAAAGTACTACATGTGCTTTGGCCTATAGGGGACAGAACTGTAAAAATAAGAACAGATCTTCTTTAAAGCTATTTAAATAGTATGATACCTGGGAAACTAGCATTCTCAGAAAGAGAAGCAATGGTAGGCTCCAAATTTTCTAACTGTAATTCTAACTTAATCAGGGAAGCCTATCCCACACCCACCTAAAAACTGTCCCCGAGTCAACCCCATCAAATCATTCCCCGCATCTATTACCTTTTTGTACCACCACGTCCTTCCTTTAGAATGTAAGCTCTATGAGCAGGGCCCTCCTGTCCCATCTGTATTGAACTGTACTGTAATTGTGCTGTCCCCTCCTACATTGTAAAGTGCTGCATAAACTGTTGGCGCTATATAAATCATATAATAATAATAATAATAACTGTAGACAAAAGTATGAGAGTATTTTCTGCAACTGCATTACCACAAATAATCTCTAGATGTCAGTAAATAACCAGAATATGAAACAGACGCATTTAACAGAAGAATATACTGGATAAGCATAGTGCTCACAACATTGTATGTAAAGTAATACAATATTTATCTGGAAATGTATGCATTAATATCAACGGTGTCTGTATATAATTGACTTTTTTGATATTTTTAACATTTTTGAAGCAAATGTGTTGTTGTAAAATTGCTCCTAATGTATGGAAAAGGTGTAATGGAAATGTATGGAAAAAATGCATGATATGTGAGCACTCAAAGCCATTTTTATACAGTAGGCTTCTCAGATAATCTTACATGTGCCAGTTTTCCTCCAACGGGTTTCTTGGAACAAAGCCAATTTACTTTTTCTCATGTACTTTACAATATATCATATATAGACTTCATATAATAGATCTTATATAATAGATACAAATTGTATAAAGGAATGTGTTACTAGCAATTTGTGTGCAATGTCCAACTTACACCATGTGAACACATATATAGAGGCACCTGGAGTGACAGATTTCTATAGGAGAGCGATAAAGATAGGGGTAAATACTTAATTTATCAAGAACACACTTGCACCTGGTGCATTAGGATCCATGAGGCACATCAGATCACCATGAGACTGTCTCTCAAGGGTCAGTAGTTCCTGGCACTACTCCTATATGTAATTGGAGAGAGAGGTGAGTAAATGCTCCTCTCCTCCTAATTACCATCATGATCACATGACATGCCCGCGAGGTGCAAGGTGGGGTTATATGGGCCTGTGACATCATCACACCGGCGGGTGTGAAATGAGGTCATAGTGTAAGAAAAGAGACGCTCATTTTTAACTAAGAGGCCAAAAGATCCTTTCTTTCACAGTAAGGGGAATACACTTTTTTTTTCCTTTTTGTATTAGAGAACAAAACCTGTTTAATGCTTAAAAACTGAAGAACAAAAATTCAGTAAATTGCAATTTACTAATGGTAGTTGCATTATTTTTAAGCCTTAGTTTCCTTGATTTTCACATGATGATCCTGCTAGTAAAACGGGTTGTGCTCACTCACCGCACTGTATCTATGGAGCAGCAGCCTTGTCATGACTACAAATATCTCTTCCTCTATTCCTCTTCATAACATGGTGAAGAGTGGTTTCATAGTTCACAGAAGTGTCATGAATCTGCAGTAATGTTTCATGTCCTGTCTGCTTACCTCTCTGGTCTGTGTATCAGCTTAGGGGCCGTGCTCTCACACTTGTGTGTTTAACCACTTGCGCAGTCATGCGACGTGGCTCCCAGAAAAAATTGACGTCCTTTTTTTTCCCACAAATAGAGCTTTCTTTTGGTGGTATTTGATCACCTCTGCGGTTTTTATTTTTTGCGCTATAAACAAACATAGAGCGACAATTTTGAAAAAAACGCATTATTTTTTTACTTTTTGCTATAATTAATATCCCCAAAAAATATATAAAAAAACTATTTTTTTCCTCAGTTTAGGCCGATACTTATACTTCTTTTTGGTAAAAAAAATCGCAATAAGCGTTTATTGATTGGTTTGCACAAAAGTTATAGCATCTACAAAATAGGGGTTGGTTTTATGGCATTTTTATTAATAATTTTTTTTTTTACTAGTAATGGCGGCGATCTGCAATTTTTATTGTGACTGAGACATTATGGCAGACACATCGGACAATTTTGACACATTTTTGGGACCATTGTCATTTTTACAGCGATCAGTGCTATAAAATTGCACTGATTACTGTAAAAATGACACTGGCAGTGAAGGGGTTAACCACTAGGCGGCTAGGGAGGTGTTAAGTGTGTCCTAGGGATGTGTTCTAACTGTTAGGGGGCGTGGCTATGAGTATCATAGCTCCCGATCACAGGGTGCTATGATCAGTGACAGTGTCACTAGGCAGAATGGGGAAATGCCTTTTTACATTAACATCTCCCCGTTCGTCAGCTCCGTGAGACGATTGCGGGTATCCCTGCGGCGATCGAGTCCGCGGGACCCGCAATCCTACTCATGGAGCTCCCAGCAGGGTCGCGCGCGCGCCGGAGGCGGCGCGCACGTGACCACACAGCGGCAAATTCAAAGGGACGTACCTGTACGCCCATTTGCCCAGCCGTGCCATTCTGCCGACGTATATGTACATGCGGTCGGCAAGTGGTTAAGTAATCTTCTCTCAGCATGGCTCCACCCCAGCCTCTAACAGGAAACACTTGTGCACTGCAAGCCAGCCTTGCCTGAGCAACAGTTGTGTTTAGGCTTCTGTGTGGCGTCCAGCTGTATGTTTATCTCTGACTTCTGTGTACCAACCTTGGTGTGTCCTTCTGACCTGTCTGCTAGTTGGAGTGCCTCCCTGACAATCCCTGTCTGCTAGTTGGAGTGCCTCCCTGACAATCCCTGTCTGCTAGTTGGAGTGCCTCCCTGACAATCCCTGTCTGCTAGTTGGAGTGCTTCCCTGACAATCCCTGTCTGTTAGTTGGAGTGCCTCCCTGTCAATCCCTGTCTGCTAGTTGGAGTGCTTCCCTGACAATCCCTGTCTGCTAGTTGGAGTGCTTCCCTGACAATCCCTGTCTGCTAGTTGCCAAGACCTTGGATTGTTCTCCTGACTATCCCGTGATTAACCCTGTACTGCTGCTTCCGCTCTGTCCAGCAGAGCCAGTCCATGAGCATGAGCTGAGGGACCCCGGGGGCCACGACCTAGAGTTGGCAGCAGCCAAATCCATCCTCACCACCAGAGACTCTGGTGAAAACCTGCTGGCTCTTAGATTCCGCACCCTGGGGAATCTTGCGCTCTAGCTCCCTGTCTGGTCGGTGTTCAGGTGGAGCTGCTTTCCTGAACCATCCAGAGCTCCATCCACAGCAGTCAGCCCAAGGGTCCACAACCTTAGCGGTGCGCTCCTAACCCCAAGGGTGTGCATATGTCACCTGGCCTCAGGTGACCTGACAAGGAGAAATGGCTCAGAAAGCCGATAACATTATTTTAGATCTTAGTTTATTCCACAGGAAGATTCTGGCCAAATTCACACCAGTACAGCAACTGGTGTGCAGTGCGGTCCGGCCTGATCGTTGCAGTGCTGATGCACCAATCTGTGCTAATTTTTTTTAAACAAAATGTACTGAAATGTCACACAGACACTTCAATTAACTGTCCGCCGTGCAGTGCAAAGCAGTGGACTGCCCTGCACTATTAACAGTATTGCATGCAGTACTTTTTTAAGCACACACCACCAGCACAACTCAGTGATGTGAATCAGGCACATGGGAGACAAGGCATTTTGCCTTGTCCTACAGTGGGACTGTGTTTGGATAGCCACACAATGCAGCCCCACTGTACCTGCTGTGAATGGGCCCTCTTTGCAAGATCAACGGGTATCTTTGTACTTGCAGACTATGGAGTTGATTTACTAAATGTGACAGTGCAATGTCTGGTGTAGGTGTGCATGGTAGCCAATCAGCCACCACATCTAAGGACTGCAATGAATTCCATTTGTGTTCTTCAGTTCAGATACACTAAAAAAAAGTATCTCAGATACCCCTTGTTGTTTTTGTATTATGACTTCAAATTTGACCTTTAATAACTTATTCCAAATCTATGATCTTAATGAAGCAGAAGTGATGCAAGGATTCAGTTCACTTGAGCTTGAACAAACATGCCCCCATGTAATTTTCTTTTTTAAACCTTTTAAATATAAATTATGCTTCTAATTAAGCTGTGTATATTTGATATTGTTGGCCCCAATCATGTTTTGGGTAATTTAAAATCATCGACAACCTAAAACTGGGTCATAACAACCAGACAGCTCTATATTTTCTGAGTCAATGACCCGGTACAAGTAAACAAATAAGAAATGTTCAGCTTCATTTGCTGCGTGCTTGCTCCAAGTTTGTAACTCAGAAGTTTTGAACTAAGTTGCACCACTAGCATTTTCAGGGGAGCAGAAATGGCAGCCTAGTTATATCATAACAGGTGTACTTTAGAGCCCAACTCCAAGCCCTAATGCTCTATCCCCAAACTGATACTTATTATGGCCACCCCTTGTGATTTTTTTTTTATATTTGTTTATTTGTAATATTTGCTTGTTCCCGATGTCTCCAGGCTGGGAACATGACGTCCTCTCTTCTCTTTTCGAAGATAGAGAGTATTCTCTCTAGACATGATGAGGTTGATGCCTTTTTCTGCATCTATACTTTCTGCATCCAGGGTGGGTCCATGATGCCCTGCACTAACAGTATGTCCTTTAGTATTCCTGGATAAATCATTCTACCTGTAAGACCGAGGAAATCATGAGGTGAAGAAGTGGAACTTTGAAGGACAGCTCTGGATTAAAAGGTGAGTATTGCAGTCTGAGATGTGTTTTGTTTTACTTCCTGGGGGAATCGTAAAAAAATTTGCCCAGAGATGGGCTTTCTTACGTGTGTTATTAGGGTATCATTATTAACTAACGCAGTGACATACAGGAAGTCCCCGAGTTACGAACACGTTAAGGACTGTAGGTTTGTTCGTAAGTGAAATCTGTTTGTAAGTCGGAACACTGTAAGTGTAACTTCCGCCTGTGCAGGGATGTTCCGGTGTCCGCCTGTAGAGGGATGTGGGATGTTCCGGGCGCTTCTGGGGCTCTGCTGGCCATGCAGTACATGAAGTACTGCAGTGTGGAATGTGGCAAGATAGCTGCTCAGAGATATTCAGGACCAGCATGGGGCACAAGCAGCCGGTGTCTTGCCAAATAAGTTCCCTCGGCGGATAAATTCCCCCCCTGTACTGCGCAGGCACAGCGCCTGCGCAGTACGAACTACTAACACCCGCCGGAGATAGCCGAAGCTCAAGATCGACAATCAGCTGTACACGGCGCCTGCGCTCTGGGTCCAGGTTCCTTCCCTACCATCCAAGTGGACCTAGAGGGGGAATCTAAAAGAGCCGAGCGCAGCGAGGCCGTGCCCGAAGCGTGGCAAGCGAAGCGAGCCCGCGAGGGGCCCTCTTACAGGCGCCGTGTACAGCTGATTTGGACCTATTCCCCTTTGGCTATTTCCGCCGGATCCTACTGTGCAGGCGCAGCGCCTGCGCAGTAGAGGTGGGTCCTTATCCGCCGAGCGGAACTTTCTCGGCAGAACACCGGCATTGAGGCCATTCGTAAGTAGGAGTCGTTCATAAGTCGGGTGTTCGGGGATTGCCTGTGGTGAAAAATGTATTAGACAGGGTGCCACTGCAAAAATATTGTTAGCAAAATTAACATCCGTACTGGGACTTTTTTTCTTTAAATAGTTTAATGATTTCAAAGTATCAGAATTTACAGAAAAGAATACACAAAACCAGTGAACATGAAAACAGAAAAATATATATTTTTTAGCATTACAACATGAAAAATTTATATAAAGTAGAACCACAATTGTATTTTTTTCTTTTTTGTGAGGTAACAATACAAACTCTGATTTAATAAGTGTCGCAGTACCCATTACAGTAGCATTTAGCAACCTATGACCCTCCTACATAGGATAGTAAAGAAAAACGTCAGTGAAGATATCATTATTCTTCCATTTACAACTTTAGGTCTTCTTCATCTTTTTGTTTTGCATACTAGCACCAGAAACCTCTTTGCTGAATTTTTAAACTAGAGTACCTCCAACTCCTGTAAATTTTTCCATGGTTGGATTTGGGTGGATCTGTTTTTGGCTCAGGCAATAGTGTCTGCCGAGTGTAGTGTGGTTCTTTATACAGAGACCCTTGTGTCACAAGCTTAGCTTAGTAAAGTAGTTGGTAATATCTGATGTGGACCACTTTCTTTTCTGCCAAACTGTGAATCGAAAACAAAACACATTTGTAAGTTGACAGCTTTTTTAGGGCTTATCCCCACAGTGAAGAATCCTCTAAAAATGCTGAAACGGTCAACAGATTTGTCATCCATCCTTATTGTTTTGGTGTTACTCGTTATTTTTTTAAAACACAAATTGTTATATGAAAGTGTCAATATTCCAAGTATTTTATGGTCCTCTAATGCTTTTGGGTAAGTTACGAATAACGTACAAGGACCACTTTATATTTTACACAGATAGGTTTCTGGTTTAAAAAAAAAAATCCATGATTTTCCAGGATTCGTGATTTCACCCTTACCCTGCAGCATATCCGTAAGTGGAAAATGAAGCTTGATTAGACCTTGGTTTGCCTGGGCCTTGAAGTGAGAATTCCAGTGCTGGCATGACATGAGGACATTTTCACAAGTTGCTTAAAATTCATCAAAATAAATTCAGAACCTTTAAAAGTACAGTAATGTGTGAAGTCTCCATTCCCTACCTCTGTGTGAGCCCAGCCTTGTGCATTCAGAAATGGATGCAGCCCTGGTCCTGTGGTTAATATACCCATAGGGGCTGGCCAAACTAATTATAATGACAGTCTAATTTGGAAATATGGGACCCTTCACTGTTTCTGTCTGGAGAAGTCTAAAGCAGAGGATGAGTTTTCATTGACCCTTGTAATCAGTCAGGCTGCTCTAAACTAATTTCAGTTTTGGCATAATGAGGGCAGGTTGACTTACTCTCCTGCTTTTGTTGTCTCTCAGGAAATCCATTGATGAGATCTCTATGTTTGCCTTCCTGAGTCTAATGACCATTACAATATGGCTTTATACTTCTTGCATTTTTTGTTCAACATTTAGTGACGTTTTAGTTAGAGAAGACAATTTCATATGAGATCTGCAAATCCCATAGAGATCTCAAACTTAGAAACCAAAATATATAAGAAAAAAGTGGATTATTCAACTTGCTCATCTACCCATAACTGAAATGTCAGTCTTGATTAAAGTGACCCTGTAATATCATTATCTAACAGCAAAGCCCCTCGGGGGCATCTTTAGAGAAAATCTCATCTGTACCTCTAATACGTATGTTCCCTGTTATTTATTTTCTAGTGTTTCTTTGGTTTTATGTTTCTGTCTCTCCTTTGGCAATTACTCATCTCTTCTTAGTTCTCTCTCATGTATACAACTGGAAATTAAAAAAAAAAAAAAAGGATGTGGAAAAATACATGTATTTTAGAAGAAAAATAACAAGAATAAACGGTTCAGTTAAGACACTTCTGGTCCCCAACTATATTAAAATACACCATATACACATAGACAATATTTCATAAGCATCCAACCTTCAAAGACAAAATTTGACATTTTTATTTTATTTTTTTACAAAAATATCTTGTTCTTTAAAAAAATGTGTATTATACAGAATTAATCTTATCTGTTATTCTCTGTTTAGATTAGAATTAGTAGTAAAGAACCTGATAACAAAAGCGGGAATTCCAGTGAAACCAATTCTAAGACTGTCTGTCTATGCCAGAGCATAATTTATATTTGAGCTTCTGGTGTCCTAATGTCTTATTATGAAGTTCCCATCATGCTCCTGTAGTCCAATACTCCTCGTTTGTTCACAATAAATGTCCCCACCATACAATTATTCACTATTTTTCTCTTCTGGAATACCCCATATTCATCACCCCCAGTACATCATTTAACATCGTCTGTTCACCCACAAGAGATCCACAAGCTCCAAGGTGTCACAAATATAATTGTGCACAATGGCATCAACACATAGCATTTGATGTCATTCAACATTATTTTAATGGTGCATTAGAGAAAATAAGATGGTAACAAGTCAGCCTTATGGACCCCACAGGATCAGAGGCCTGTAACTTGTGTTTCCTGCCATCACTTCAGGACATACTTCTGGATCTTACTCGATCTTACTTTTCTTCTGCCTAAGAAGTTCATGGAGAATCATCAACCCTTGCTCAGGGCAGCACAGGATATCCAGGAACATCTGCCCATGACACTGCTAGACTAGGGACATGAAGATAAGAAATAAAGCCCTTACAATGACTAGGTTTCACTGAAGTTCCCCTTCAAATGGTAAATCTAGGTGAAACAAAGCTACTCAAAACTCAAAAATATCCATATGAGTAGCTTCAATGGAGTTATAAAATCTAGTATGCCCTGGCTTGTACTCAGTTTAGGCTCCTTCTACCCATATCCTACATTGCTTGTTTGACAGCACATAGAAACATCATAACTCTAAATATATATATATATTTATATATTAAAGGGCAAGTAAACCTAAATTACATCTCAGTTTATGTTAAAGGACACTTAATAAAATTTACAGATCTACTGAGTTGCAGCTTCAAAAGCTTTCACGATCCTAGACAGGCTTTCCGTAAGATTTTGGATTGTGTCTGTGGGAATTTGTGTCCATTCAGACAAAAGAGCATTTGTGAGGTAAAGTAATGATGTTGGATAAGAAGACCTGGCTCTCAATCTATCACAAAGGCTTTTAGTAGGGTTGAGTTCAGGGCTTAGTGTCGGTCACTTGAGTTCCTCCACACAAAACTCATCAAAAATAACATACCATTTAATAAGTGTTATATCTTATAATGTATATGTAAAAATAGTTCATGCTGGAAGCCACAAGTGTACCCTGTCTTATGTTCTTAACATATATGTCTTGGAAATGTGTAAATATGTAAAACTTCTTAAATATTAATTTAACAAATATATATTTTTATGGAGCTGGAACAAAAAAGGGCTACACGTTTTGCATGCTGTAGCATTAATAGTACCCTACAATGGAAACCACTGAATTCAGTTATTGGGAGGTGTAGCCAAACTTATGATTAGATATATAGTATAAGTGTGATGGTCAGATGTCCACAAAATGTGGCCATACAGTGTATATGGTGAATATATGGTATAAACATTTCTGTAGTTCAAAATCAGCTAAGCAGTTTAGATCTAATCCATTGCCTTTTAGTGGAGGCAACAGGGTTTAGATTAGTATTTGGTACTATAGTGACTACATTTCTGTGATGCAGCAAAATTAAGTGCTAAATTCCATGCGTATAGAGAAGCAAATTCTTGGTCAGGATCTATATTGCACTGACAATGCTCTTCTCTGGTGGCCTCTGTGGCTTTGTCATGTAAAGTGCATGGCAGACAGGGGCAGTCAAAGCAAGGCTGCCAGACTGATGACCCACTTGTGTTCTGCATGTAAGGTGCTGGTCTCTCCCATATTGTTGTGATTATCTCAAAGTGATGTATGGGAAAAGGTTGTTTCTATCAAGGTCCTGTGTCTGGCACAGCAGTGTTTATCTACTATGGAAGTACGTCCTACACAGCAGTGTGTCCAGTATGCTGTGTTATGTGATAGGGCTATCTTATTATTGGCTTAATAAGGACCATTCATGACTTTGATAATTTGTGACTTAACAAGGTAGAACAAGTTGATTTTTTTTCAATAGCCAGGTAATAAGCTCCTAATTATGTGATTTTGTTGTCTTAGGCCCCTTTCACACAAGCAGACCTAATTGGACCCTCTATTCTCCTCTATGGAACGGCGGTTGTAAACGAACGTGTCTTTTACACCCGCCGACATCTGATCCGATCTGCTAAAAACAGACGGATGTGGAGTCTGCCCCATGTGGAAGGGACCTAATCCAATTTAAGTTCATAATAATTGATTTTAACTAATTGGGGGATTTTGTAAAGGTCTTATGTCTATGTAATAGGTCTTAAATGTTCTTTATATTTACTGGATTGTATTTTACATCAGACATAATTCTGACGGAGGTTTGACTAAAACCCTATGCTGTAGCCTTAGGGCCCGTCAACTGGCTGTTTTGTTTTGTATTTCTTTACATATCTATGGTAAACCAAAACCAGCTTGAAGAAGGTCAACTGCAGGTCAAATGCGTCTGTCAATGAATTCTGAATGATTACAGAGGCAATTAAATGGATAATAAATTAACACCATCAGCAAAAGCCATAAGCTGGTCGACACAGGCCCTTAGACATATTAGACATTAAACCAAAAACCTTGGGGCCTATCGTTCATCTATAATGAATTTGTCTTTCTAGAAATGTGGAGGATATTTAATCCACACTTCCTCCTTTTCTTGGATTCTCCCATGTGTATAACTTTTAGGGATTGTGTAGATAGATATTATTGTTCTGCATTTGCCATACATTCAAAAAAATATTTCCATTTAGTTCAAGGGCATAGAGTGGATGACAGCTCTTAGACTGGCCTGCTATGCTTAGCATTTCTCTACAGTGGGTCCTACTGAGATTGGTTTGCATTACAGGCAAGGCAGGTCAAGCACAGCCTTTTCATGTGCTTTACATGTAAATGTATGTGTTTGAGCACCCCTGCAGTTAAATACAAGTGGTGCCTGATAGCTTAGGGCTCAGATTAGGCATTATTATCTATTTACAAAAATTTTTTAAAATTACAAAACCTTGTTAAACGTTGACGAAGAAGTGCCAAACGCAAGATCTGCTCAGGGGCCACCGTTCATTTGAAAAACATCATTCTCCTGAGTTTGCCAATCTTGCCAAAATTCACCAGCACATTCAATACCCTGAGGCATTCATCCGCATCAGGATCATTGCCTTTTTAAATGAGAAGTGCTGGTTTCTGTAACATTCGATAAATGTTCTCCCATAAGCAGATACTACATTGAACTATTAAAATATGAAGAATTCCTGTGAGGATCCAAATAGCCCAACTCCACCCAATTCTTTTTTTAGCTCTTGATCTGAAGAAGGAATGGACTGCTCAGTTTTTCCTCTTTTAATAGATTTTCTATTTGTATGTTAGGTTTGCCATTCTTTTAATAAAAGTATGTCAATGCTAATATAAAAATAGTCAGGGCATCTCCCCAATTCAAACCATCGGCATGCAAAGCCTCTTTTTTGCCGGCACTCGACTCTCTCCCCATCAGCAGAGCAGCACAGGGAAGTGTCAGTGAGACACTAATGCATTCCAATTTCAGAATTCCCCACACCGCACCTGCACTGAGGGGGAGGCACTGTGCCCCCACACATTGTAAAAGATGGGAAACATTGGTTCTCTAACTTTGCTGTAGCTGTGATCATCGAATTTTGTGATGGGGAAGAGATTGGGTGCAGTTCTGCTGGGGGGGGGGGGGTCGGGGGCGGTCCCTGTTTCCAGGAGGAGGAGGACTGTCTTGGCCCCTGCTAAAGCCATTCACAGTCCTGCTAGCCCTATCCAGTGTCTACCATCTGGAGAAAGATGACTCACTTGGTTGCCACTACCAATCTCAGAAAGAAGAGATTTCACTGTGATTGAGAAAACCACAATCAGGTGACAGTTTGTGGAATTACTATTGAACTTCTGGGAACTTTGTTGAAATTATTCCTGAACCTTTGGGTCACTTACTACTGAACCCCTGCACTCTGTGTCCCTTCAAGCCACAGCCAGTATTCAGCGCTATGAAAATCACACCCAACCACTTTTTTTCAGCTGCGGGGGCCCAACTTATGATCCTGCACACAGGCCCACTGCTTTCAGAAAATGCCCCTGACCTGAGCTTATTGTGCATCCATTCCATATGCTGGTATGTGACATCACATACAAGCATGTGGGCTGGATCAGCAGGATGAGCGTGCCAGGGCAGGTAGATGTGTCTAATTTCTGCTTCCTTTCAACACTCTGCATATCATGCATATCATAGATGAGAAGGGGGTACAGTGGTGCAGCAGATGAGCAGGAGGGTACAGCAGTGGGGAAAATGAGCAGGAGGGGTTCAGAGGTGAAACAGAAGAGCAGGAGGGTACAGCGGGGGGGGGGGGGCAGATGTGCAGGAGGTACAGTGGTGGAAGAGATGAGAAGGGGGTTAAGCACTGGGACAGAAGAGCAGGGGGGTACAGTGATGGGTCAGATGAGCAGGGGGGTTAAGTGTTGGGCCAGATAAGCAGGGGGGGGTTCAGTGTTAGGGCAGAAAAACAGGGGGGTAGAGTAGTGGGGCGGATTTGAAAGGAGGTGTATTGGTGGAGCAGATGAGCAGGGGTTTACAGTGGTGGGGCAGGAAAGTAGGGGGAACAGAAGTGGGGCAGGAGAGCAGGGGGAACAGAGGTGGGGCAGGAGAGCAGGGGGGTACAGAGGTGAGACAGATGTGCAGGAGGTACATTGGTGGGACAGATGAGAAAGCGGGTTACAATAGTGCGGCAGATGAGCAGATGGGTTCAGTGTTAGGACAGATGAGAAGGTGATTTAGTAGTGAGACAGAAGAGCATGGGGATACGGCGGTGAGGCAGATGTGCAGGGAGGTACAGTGGTGGGGAAGATGAGAAAAGGGGTACATTGATGGGGCAGATGAGCAGGAGGTTACAGTGGTGGGACAGAAGAGCAAGGGGGTACAGTGGTGGGGCAGGTGTACAGGGGGTTACAGTGGTGGGGCAGATGCGCAGGGGGGTACAGTGGTGGGGCAGATGCGCAGGGGGGTACAGTGCTGGGCAGATGAGCAGGGGGAGTACAGTGCTGGGGCAGATGTGCAGGGTAGTACAGTGGTGGGGCAGATGTACAGTGGTGGGGCAGATGTGCAGGGAGGTACAGTGGTGCAACAGATTTGCAGGAGGGACAGTGATCTGAGGTGTGAAGGTGCATGAATTGGGGCTCATCTGAAGCGTGAGAATGCAGGATGTTAATTTATCACAACTAAAGTAGTTTACAGCATTTACTTTATAAAAAATCCTTTTCGTAATTGAGAGTGTGAAGTTGACATTTTTTTTGTTATAAAATCGGCACGCTCAATTTCTTTGAAAACATTTTTCGGCACACTGTGCTCAAAAGGTTGCCTATCCCTGTTTTAGCCTATATAATATATCCCAATAAGGCCATATTTGATCACTGATCATTTTTTTGGCCAAGGTCTTCACCTGTGTGTGAAGTTCTCCAGATTGCCTTTAATCCACCACTGAGGTGCTCTCTATTAAATCAATGTCCCCACCTTCTATCTACACCAACCATAACATATTTTAAAGTGGCAATATTTTTTTTAAGTAAACTTGTCATAATCAAGAGCAAACTAAACTGAAAAGCAGAAGTGACCTTCAGTAAAAATCATCATATACCGAAAAATTCAGGGGATTCAGAGCTACGGGGAGTTAAGAATGATATGCAAATATAGACTTTAATTGCTCAGCCCGCTCCCAACTCCTAAGTATCCTAAATAACCTGTAGGAAGACTTGAGAGGCAAGAGGGATGAGAATTCCTTTACAGGAAGAATGGAGATCTGCATATACATGCAGCTTGTTAAAACTAAGGAGCTTCCGGCATGCTCTTCTGAAGGTAGCCTCTGGTCATGTAATTGTTATATGCTCAGTCCAAATTCCTCAGATTGATAACAGGTCTATCTTAAAACCACAATGGACATATGTAGAATGAAATTCTGGAGCAAAACCCCACCTACTACATCCCTGAGAATGTTAAAGCGACTTTTCCACTTGATTAAAAAAAAAAAAGTAACAAGCCAGGACCTTTTAGAGAGAACGGTTTATACTCACCTGTCCCATCCCTATCCCTCCCATCTTCCTTCTGTTCAAGACCAACATCCACCTTAAAAATTGTCAAATTCTTCACACACACCTGGAGGTGTCAGATGCCTGAACCCCCCCCCCCCCCCCCCCCACTGCATGCTGTGGTTCCTTCCACTGACCCCAGTGTCCTGTAGTAATACAGGGGTTGTGGAAGGAACCACAGAGCATAGCAGGGGACCACGGATTCATCACACTAAGATGTAGAGAGGCTGTTTCTCTGCAACAAAGCAAACATTGGAGAAATGGGAAGAGGACATGTAAGTCTAAAGCCTCTTCTTTTGCAGGTCCTGGTTCTTTACATTTTTTTTAACTAAGCAACTGCGTCAGTTTAAGAAGCCTATACCCGAAGGGACCTTCCAGGATCCATGAAAAATTTTTGTAAACCAACTTATAAACAGCTTATAAAGAATCATACATTTAAAAATACTGCAGGTAACAAAACAATGTTCCAAGCTTAGCTAGAACATTTGTTTCAGGTGTTTGGTTGTAGTCTAATAGTAAACAAAGCTCCACTCAGACCAAAAAAAATCTAAACTGCAAAAAATCGATCTTACAATGCCTAGCTATTACCTGATGGGACTCAAAGATTTGCCAGAGCAACAGAAATATGTGCATCCGATGCATACATGTGATGAAAAGCTATGCCATTTGTACAATCACGCATCTAATATACTGACCAACAGAACTTAAGTCAATATTTCACCTGTCGCTTTTGTTCCACAAAAAAGAAGTTACTTGCAAGCGAGACCATGTTTTATCGCGTTTCCATTTCTGGATGTTGCTGACTTGGACTAGAGTACAGATGAGCGGGCAGTCACTCTTTCATCCGATAAATAAGCAGCTGAGAGTTTTGTGCCATGTGACCTCCCTTGTAGCCCATCTGGTAGAGGACATCATCCGTAGTGTAAGGCACAATATGATATGACCTCAGCTCTTCATAGTACAGAGATTGAGAATAGCAACCTTTAACCATGAGCTTCACCCGTTTTCGAGAGTCTGTATAAGGACTCTTGTTGTTGGGGGTCCCCTTGTAGTATTCATAGTTCTCCTTATCGGATTCCAGGTGGATTTTCCTGAGCAGGTTATTGATCAGCACAGACCTCCGTAAATAGATTTCGGGGTCCTCCAAGAACCGGAGCTTCTCAAGAGAGAGTTTAAGAATGCAAGTCCGGTCTTCAGGTAATATCAGGTGCTGCAGATGTAAATCACAAGGGCGTTAATCTTTTGATATGTTTTTTTTTTTTTTTATATACAAGAGAATCTTTTGATAAGTTTACTAGTTCTTCTACTTAACCACTTAACCACCTCCAGAAAATTTACCCCCTTCATTACCAGGCCATTTTTTGCTTTTTGCCACTGCGTTATGTTAACTGACAATTGCGCGGTTTTGCAACGCTGTACACAAATGAAATGATAAAAACAAAAATTCCCCAAAAATAGAGCTTTCTTTTGGTGATATTTGATCACCACTAGGTTTTTTTTATTTTTTGCGCTATAAACGAAAACAAGATTTTCTTTTTCATACATCATGGGACACAGAGTAAGACTAATATTCATTACCTGCTGGGTTATACTTTATCTCCAGGTGAATGGATACTGGTAGACCAAAGGTCTTTAGACAGGGTGTTATGCCCTATATAACCTCTCCCGTACAGGAAGTACTTCCGTGTTTTACCAGTGTCTGCAAGGTGGATGGCACGGTTGTTTGAGCTCTCTGAGCTCCAGATCTCTAGTCCCAGAAACGGTTCTTAAATTAATCAAGGGATTGAACGATCGGATCCATTTGACACAGGCTTTATATGCTTAGATAAATGGTACCCGAGCCTCACAAAGAAGACTCAAGATCCTGCAAGGTTTTGCCTGTAATGCAGCCTTCAGACGCTGGACTCTGCGAAGTGGAATCCTGGACACCACAGCGCTAAAGCATTCCTACAGGGTGCTGTACAGGTCCAAGGGAGTGAAACATTAAAAGGGTACCCAGTCCTTGAAGGTCCTCAAGTGACAGGAACCCGTGTGGGTTCTTCGTTTCTAAGCTGCCCTGCACCTGGACGGGTAAGTGAAACCCCTTTATTTAATATTGTGGGGTGTCCCAGTGATTGTAATAATCAGTCAAGATAGCTAGAGGTTGGACACCTGTGTGCGGTGACCGTACAGGGGAGTTTTGGGCTGGCTGTGGGTGTTTGCAAAGTGCGTACTATTTTTTTTTTTGTTTGTGTCTGGCTGTTTTTACCTATATGATGGTGCACGACGGTTCACCTTGACCACGCACATGCGTACGCACACACAGAACGTTCCGGCGCACAGCCAGCTTATTTAAGCTGTGTATGCCAAGCATGCAGTGCTTCCAGAAGGCAGCTGTTGGACACAGAGCAGTCTCTGAACCAGGCATTTGCAGCAGTTCATTTTCTCCTTACCGGCCGGGTCACGCAAGTCCCCAGGTGTTGCTTGGCGGGCTAAAGGTGCTTAGCAGGATTGTTGCATAGGGGCTTGGTGAGCCCTATCAAAGGGTCTCCCTTCTGAGGTGTTTTAATAATACACCCAGGTACTCCCTTTTTGTGGCTAGTAAATGTCTTAAAAAAAGAGGAGCAGGACTAACACTACAGGGAAGGGCACACCTATGTCATCAGCAGTTCCTGATGAACCTAGTCATACTCCTAGTCTTGTATCCCCTGAAGGACCAAAGGCTTCCGGACAATCTGAGCCCCTTTTCACCTATCTGGGATTGTGCCTACAGTCAACGCTGCTGCTTCACCCTTGATCACTAAGGATGAACTGTCCTCCGCCCTGCCTGGGTTAGAGCACAGGATTGCTGGCATGATTGCCTCCATCCCACAGGGTGGCAAGAAGCGTGACAGATCCCCCTCCCCATAGCCTCCTAGTCTGGAGCAGGAATGGGTTAAGGATGGGGAAGAGCTTAAATCTCAGGATTCTTTGGATGACCTGGCGGATGGGTGTGCTTCCGAGCAATCTGGACAAGAAGATATCCAGTCGGTGTCTGCCCCTCAATCACAGAGGCTTTTGATCCTGACTTTTACCGAAATGGTTCGTTCTGCCTTTAAGTTGCCTCTTGCAGAGGTTACTGAGCCTCCCTGGTCCTCTTTGGGATCCCTGAGGCCTCTTCCGGCCACACAGGCTTTCCCCTTACACTCTCTGTTGGAACGGGCGGTGTATGTTGATTGGGCACATCCTGACAGGATTTTTGTTCCTCCTAAGAGATTTTCCCTTTTATATCCCATGGATGAAAAGTTTTTTAAAGCGGAGTTCCACCCAAAAATGGAACTTCCGCTTTGAGTGCAGGTGACCTCCTGACATGCCATATTTGGCATGTCATTTTTTTGGGGGGGGGAGCGGATACCCTCTTTTTAGAGGGATCCAGCTCCCACTTCCTCCCGGGGCCCCTCCCTCTCGGCAATCATCTGGGACACGTCACCTGTAAAAAGTTATTGGCAGGTTTCCCCTTTTCATGGGGAATGTTTATTTGGTGATCACTTGGACAAATATATCCAAAAGATTTCCGGAGGGAAGAGTTCTCTACTTCCTGTGAAGAAAAGCACCAGGCGTCCCTCGTTTAAAACCTCAGGGAATTCTTCCTCAAATGTCTATTGCCAACAGGGCGCTAGGGCCAGGGGCAAGCCGCAAGGCCAGGGCCAGAAAAAGCCCTGGGTCCAAAATTCTTCTACACCCAGCACAAAGCCCTCCTTTTGAGGGGACGCCCCCACTCCATTGGGTGGGGGGAAGGCTGCTGCACTTTGCAGACATTTGGAGAACAATAGTTCAGGACGAATGAATGATTTGTAAAGTGCTGCAAATGCGAACTGAATCGCCTCAAGGCGCTAATGCGTTTTGTGTCTGAGCAGCTTGTTAGAAGAGGAAGGTTTTTAGTTTTTTCTTAAAGGCCAGATGGTTTTCTTCCATGCGGATGTGAGTCAGAAGAGTATTCCATAGCCGAGGTCCCTGGACTGCGAATCTGCGTTCTCCCCTTGCTTTGTAGCGGTATTTGGGAACGAGGAGGAGGTTTTGGTTGGATGATCGCAGCTTGCGATTGGGTGTGTAGTGTTTTATTTTCTCTCGGAGGTATTGAGGGGCGTTTCCTTGTATGCATTTGTGGGTGAGGCAGAGGGTCTTGAATGTGATCCGATTATTTATCGTTAGCCAGTGTAAGCTCATCAGTGATGGGGAGATGGACTCCCAGGGTTTTTTTCTTGTTAGCAGTCTTGCCGCCGCGTTTTGAATGGCCTGTAGGCGCGCAAGCTGATATTGGGGTAAGCCTATGTAGAGTGAGTTTGCGTAGTCAAGACGGGAATTGATGATTGTTCCAACTACTGCTGCTTTGTCCTTTTCTGGGATAAAGGGAATGAGTCTGCGTAGCAGGCGGAGGAGATGGTGAGATCCGCTGACTACTGATCCTATTTGTGCATCCATTGTCATTTCTGAGTCAAAGATAACTCCGAGACTCTTGGCTTTGGTGCTCGGGGAGATGGTCTGTCCAAAGATGGTGGGAGGTATCCATGGAGACTTGGTTTTGGGATTTTGGTTAGCGTTTAGGAGGAGAAGTTCTGTTTTTGACCCGTTGAGTTTGAGGGAACTGATGGTCATCCAGTCATCTATCAAAGTGAGACATTGCTCTAGTTGATGATGGTGGTCTTTTTGTCCGGTGATGCAAAAGTAGATTTGGGTATCGTCAGCGTATGAGTGGAAGCAGAGGTCTGATTTTTTGATGATTTTGAGGAGTGGGTGGATGTAGATGTTGAATAGCAATGGCGATAAAGGTGAACCCTGGGGGACTCCACAGGTAATTGTCTGGGTGTCGGAGGTGAATGCTCCAAGTTTCACTGTCTGAGAGCGATTCTCTAGGAAGGATGCAAACCATTTTAGACTCAAATCTGTGGCTCCTGCAACTTCTGGGAGGCGGACAAGTAGAGTATTGTGGTCCACTGTATCAAATGCTGCACTAAGGTCTAGCAGTATCAGGAGACATGATTCTCTGTCATCTGCAGCTTCGAGGGCATCATCCCATATTTTTAGAAGTGCCGTTTCTGTGCCATGGCCTGGGCGGAAGCCTGATTGTAGAGTGTCCAGAAGTTGATGTGTGTCCAGGTGGTGTTGTAACTGTTGTACTACAGCTTTCTCCATGATCTTGGAGATGGTGTTAAGGCTTGTTATCGGTCTGCGGTGGTTAGGGTCCTTGGGGTCGAGATTGGGTTTTTTTAGCAGGGGTTTGACGGTGCCTTGCTTGAGGGAGGTTGGCACAATCCCTTCTTTGAACTACTGATTTATGGGGTGTGTTATGGTGGGAGACAGGATGTCGGAGCATTCTTTCAGGAGTTTTGTGGGAATTATGTCATTTGGTGATGTGCTGTCTCGAAGGCTTCTCATAATGGTTTTAGTTGTGTCAGTGGTGATCGGGGTCAAGAAGAAGTCCGGCGGTTGTGTGATGTTCATGTTGATGTCCTCTTTTTGCTTTGGTTGGGTGAGGTTTGTTGTTTTTTTCTGTTGGATAGATTTTCTGATGTTGTCGATTTTGTCGATGAAGAAATTTGATAACTCATTGCAGAATTCTTGAGTATCGTTTGCTGGGGGCTCTAAGCAGGACGAGTGGGTCGCCTCGACTATATCCCGCGGTTACAAGCTGGAGTTTCGGGGGTGTCCCCCTCAGAGGTTTTTAAGATCCAGCGTTCCCTTGGATCCTCCAAAAAGAGACTTATTGCTTCGGGCACTACATCTTGTGCATCAAGGAGTGATTTGTAGAGGTTCCTGTACCCGAAAGGGGCGCAGGGTTTTACTCAAACCTATTTACGGTTCAAAAACCAAACAGTAACACAAGGCCCATTTTGGACCTAAGATCCCTGAACCAGTATCTACTGATCCATTCCTTTCGGATGGAGTCCGTCCGCTCAGTAGTAGCCTCACTCTAGATGGGAGGCTTTCTAGCCTCCATCTATATAAAGGACGTTTATTTACACGTACCTATCATTCAGCCTCATCAGAGGTTCCTGCGATTTGCAATAGAGGAATGTCATTTTCAGTTTGTGGCTCTACCCTTCGAGCTTGCTACAGCTCCCTAGGTGTTCACACAGGTCCTATCACCAGTACTGGGTCTTTTAAGGGCCCAAGGGATCCTGGTGCTTGGGTATCTGGATGACCTCCTACTCAGAGATCACTCACTACAGGGTCTAGAACAGAGCATAACATGCACAGTGCGGTATTTGGAACCCTTAGGCTGGATCATGAATACCATAAAGTCAACCCTGAGACCAGCTCAAAGTCTAAAGTATTTAGGTCTGATCCTAGATACGTTCCAAGCAAGGGTATTCTTGCCACCCGCAAGGATCTTTGCCCTGAAGAATCAGGTGCATCAGATAAGGGGCACCAGACAACCCTCCAATCGGCTCTGTATGAGTCTTTTAGGGAGGATGGTATCCTCCTTCAAGGCGGTGCCCTATGCCCAGTTCCATTCCAGGCCTCTACAACAAGACATCTTGTTGGTTTGGAACAGGAGAGGACAAGCCCTGGATTATCCAATGTTCTTATCTCCTCGGGCACACTTAAGCCTAAACTGGTGGTTGCAGGATCAGAACCTGTGAAAGGGAAGATCCCTCCTCCTGGTAACTTAGAGAGTACTGACTACAGATGCCAGTCTCTCAGGCTGGGGAGCAACCCTAGAAGGGCTCACAGCTCAAGGGAAATGGTCAAGAACAGAAGATATCCTGCCCATCAACATCCTGGAATTACGGGCAGTATGATTGGCCCATACGGTCATGGACAGTGGAGCTTCAGGACTGCCCTATCAGGGTTCAGTCCGACAATGCCACCGCAGTGGCCTATATAAACCACCAAGGCTGTACCAGGAGTCATTCAGCTCTGATGGAGGTGAACCATATACAAGCCTGGGCAGAGGGACATGTGCCGATTCTATCGGCAGTCCATATCCTGGGAGTAGAGAACTTGAAGGCAGATTAACTCAGCTGCCAGCAAATCTGCCTGGGGTAATGGTCTCTACACCCAGGAGTGTTCCAGAAAATTTGCCAACGTTGGGGATGGCCAGAGGTCGACCTACTGGCATCCAGGTTCAACAACAAGCTACAGCAGTTTGTCCCGAAAAAGAGATCATCTGGCAATCGGAGCAGATGCTCTGGTAGTTCCATGGAGCCAGTACTCCCTGGTTTATACTTTCCCTCCGATCCCTCTCCTTCCACATTTGTTGTGCAGGATTTGGAGAGAAGGAGTTCCAGTCATTCTGGTGGCACCAGCCTGGCCCAGAAGGCCCAGGTTCACGGAGATTGTGAGACTAACAATAGACGGGCCATGGACGCTTCCATGGCGCCCCAATCTACTGTCTCAAGGTCCTATATTCCACCCCAATTTACAGTCTCTAAATTTGACGGCATGGCTATTGAAGCCAGGTTGTTAAAGGACTGTGGCATCTCGGGAGCAGTGGTGTCTACCCTAGTGAATGCTAGAAAAGCTGTCACTAGGAAGATCTATCATCAGGTCTGGAAGACTTATATTGCTTGGTGTGAAGCTAAAAAATGGCATGCTTGGAAATTTGTGATTGGGAGAATTCTCTCTTTTCTACAGTCAGCTGTGGTAATCCAAGAAACCCAAGAAGGGGCAGGCAGCTTCCAAATCTTCCATTGCCAATTGGGTCCGTCAGGCCTATGGTCTGAAATGTAAAGCTCCTCCCTTTAGGGTGAGAGCTCATTATACCAGGGGTGTAGGAACCTCCTGGGCTTTTCGCCATAAGGTATCTATGGTTTAGATTTGTAAGGCTGCTACCTGGTCTTCAGTGCATACATTCACAAAATGTTATCAAGTGGATGTTCGTGCAGCTGAGGATTCGGCTTTCGGCCGCAGTGTACCGTGGGCTGCCGTACAAGGTCTGATGGCTATTGTTTGGCAGGGTGTTTCCCTCCCCTCAAGGCTATTGCTCTGGGATGTCCCAGCAGGTAATGAATATTAGCTTAACTCTGTGTCCCATGATGTATGAAAAAGAAAATAGGATTTTTTCGTCATACTTACCTGTAAAATCCTTTTTCTTTGGGTACATCATGGGACACAGAGGTCCCTCCCCTCTTTTTGAGGATTCAATGCTTGCTACAAAACTGAAGTACTTCCTGTATGGGAGGGGATATATAGGGGATCACTTCCTGTCTAAAGACCTTTAGTCTACCAGTGTCCATTCACCTGGAGATGAAGTATAACCCAGTAGGTAATGAATATTAGCCTAACTCTGTGTCCCATGATGTACTCAAAGAAAAGAATTTTACAGGTAAGTATGAAGAAAAAATCCTATTTTTTTTAGTTTCTTCTATAAAGCATCCAATGAATTTTTTTTTTTAAATCACATTTCTTAATACATTAAGGTCAATATGTATTCTGCTACATATTTTTGATTAAAAAAATCCCAATAAGCGTATATTGATTGGTTTTACGCAAACGTTATAGCATCTACAAACTATAGTGTATATATACTGGAATTTTTATTTATTTTTATATTAGTAATGGCGACAATCAGCAACTTATAGTGGGACTATGATAGTATGGTGGGCACTCTGACACTAACTGACACTTTGTAGGAACCTGTAACACTAATGCAGTGATCAGTGTTAAAAATACGCACTGTCACTGTACTAAAGACACTGGCTGGGAAGGGGTCAAATGTGTGTCAAGCCAGTGTTTATGTGTGTACTGTAAGGTGCTTTCATTAAGTGATGTGCCAGTTTTTTCCCCTGCTTTGCAGGGAAACAAAAATCGGCACATTCCTGCTGACAGGACAGAGCTCTGTATTATTTACATTGACAGAGCTCTGTCTAGTCTTCCTACTTGCCGATCAGCAGGTGCCGACAGTCAATCGTTGGCTTGCACCCGCTGACCAGCTTGTGCTATGACTGATCACAGCTGGTGCGCGTGCCCCCTACCCATAAGTGCTGGATCTTCGCTCCCCACCACTCTATTGAGAAAAGATTTTATTGCCATCATTGAGTGTCTGAGTGGCCAGTCCCCAAGTAACAGTGCTGTAACACTGATACATGGGGAACTATTAAGCATTTCTCTTTGCTCTGGTGATAGAACTGAGTGGTAGGAAAAAAAGAGAAGGTACTCCCGACTGGAGATGAACTACAAGCAGAAATAGAAACACATTTTTAATATTTATGTACACATTATAAAACCATTTATTGAATTTTTACATAAAACTAGCATAAGTATCTAAAGCTGGACTTATAACTGTAGATTTTAAATAAAAAACGCTTGTTTTTAGCACGTTCATTTGATTTTCTAAGAGTTAAAGGGGCGAATTTAACAATTATTTTCTACCAGAGTGAGTGGAAAAATTGAAGGACAAGGATGGAAATGTTTTATTGCATTTAATGGTAACTGACAAATATCTATTCCTAAATTGGCTCCTGGCCGAGAAAAGTCGGAACTAGTGTTATGCCAATGCACTTGACAAAGTTACTTTGGAAATAGAACAGGCTTTACCACAAAACATTGTTTGTTCCTGTAAATTAGATATGTGAGGGATTATATTCCTGAAGGCCTCATCGGCACACTCCCAAATTGTCATGAGGGAGGATGTTGTATGGAAAAAAAGTCAAAATAAAATAATATCCTCTTAACAATGATGGTGTAATGAGTGACTAAAGGTCACATGCAACATTACATTACTTTTGCACACTATGAAATCTTCGTCTAACATCGAGACAATGAAATGGTACAAAAATGGTAAGAAAAGTTTGAAATTAGTCAAGTCCATGAAAGCACAATTCTTGTCTAAAAGTTTGAAGGAAATTCTACAGGTGTAAGGCCAGCTTTAGTCTGTCCTGATATTGGCCCCCTGGGATCCCCTACACAGTAGCACGTAGACTGTAAAGGTGAAGATCCCCTTGGGCCAATGAGGACTCTAGTGCTTTATCAGTTTAACACTGAGAGTTTGCTGGCCTAATTAGTGTAGTGATATGTGATCATTTCTACCCCATGTGCTTGCTGGCCTAATTAGTGTACTGATATGTGATCATTACTACCCCATGTGCCAACATATACAATATCCACAACCTGATATCCCATGTGGATGGGGCCCAGGAGCACAAAACTGTTCTCCTGGGCCCTATCTACATGGGATGGTAGGATGGATGGTAAGACCCAAGCTAAAATCTTGGACAGCGAGATGTTTTTGTTTTTTTTGTTCTTTATAAATTTGCAAAATGTATTTTTCCCACTTAATTTCCCAACATGCTGTGTTGACAATTATATGTATTTTTTACCTTTTGATAATTAAATTATTTAACACAGTAGACTCACTTTTGGAAAACATCCTTGGCAATCTTGATGTACATTTTCTTCTTCTGCATATTTCCTCTTAAAGTAGGCTACTTTCGACGTTGTTAATGGATTTGTCTTTCTTATGATAGACCTACAATATAAACAGAAATGTACCGTAAGTGACTGTCAGCTTATCACTTAAAGTACATGTAAAGCTGATCACTAAAAACCCATACAGTAAATGCCATTACAATGTTAATGTCACTTTAAAGGCCTTTCAATGCAGTATTTTTAAATGTGCAGCTTTCATTGAAATAATGGTGGTCCTGTCATGAAAGTCCTTGTTTCAGAACTTTTTATTATAGGATGAAAATCTGTCCCTGTCTCCCAACAGTAATCCTGTGTTGTCACCCTTCACATGGGCTTCTGAGAGAGAGACTGCAAGTGGCCATAACAGTTGTCTCCATAAAAAAAAAACACAAGAACTATCTTTATATCAAGGCCTGGGCTTGGAAAAATTAGACCATGTTGACTATCCTGCCCCTTTATGAAAGTGATTCCAGACCAGTACCTATGAACGTGTATCAAAGGTCACAGAGTAGGGTGGTAGCAAAGGCTATTTTGGGAGGATGAAGGATCTCAAGATCTGAATATTTTCAATTACCAAGCAAGCCTGGGAGCATAGCAAATCAATGTTGCCAGGCTCATAGTGCTCTTTAATATTTCAGTTGTACGAAGAATTTGGCAGGTGCATGTTAATCCCTGCCAAACCCTCCCCAAATGAAAAGTTTAATTGTGTGCACTGAACCAAAAGCCAGGATTGACACAACAGAGCCGTATGTAGCTTTATGTGGATTCCACTAGAGGTCTGCATCACTCTTTCAGTAAAAATTCAATATTTTTGGGCAACTCTCAAACTCTTATCAGTCATATTGCTATATTCCAGTCAAACTATGTTTTGTTATCAGTTATTTAAGACTTTAAATTATATTTTTTTCATGAACCTGACAGCTTAGAAAAGTGAGTTGCCATTTCTGAATTTTTTTTTGAAGGTGGCGGCTCCAGGGCTGTCATCAGTACCTGATGAAACACTAACCAGGAACAAGCATGAAGCCAGTGAGGTTTCATGAAAGCTGATTGCCTAGCCTGAAAGGGGCAGTATAGCTTTTAACTGACATGTTACATTTGCGCAAGCTCATAGATCTTACTGAAGAAACACTAAAATCATCATATTTTATTTCCATGCCTGTCATTGCATGAGTATTTCATTTATTAAAAAAACCTTTTTGGTAGACGTTTCAGTTTTACCTAGACCAGAGATCATCCACCTTAATCCTTGGGTCTTGTACAAGTGGGTTTCAGTATGCAGGAGAAATGTGTACAACAAGCATTTTTCAGCCAGCTTTGGGCATCATTTTGGAAGCTTTGAAGAAAGGGTCCTCAAACCTTCTAAATAAGGGGGCAGATCACTGTCCTTCCAACCTTAAGAAAGCCAGACTATGGTCAGCAGGAAGAAAAAAATGACCTAGTGTCAGTGGTCAGTGGGAGTAAGCAATTCCCCAGACTTGGTGGTCATTAGGAGTAAAACAAATCCCCTAGGGTTGCTTAGAATTGGAAATAAACAATGACCTACTGCCTGTGGTTACCAAGGGAGGAGGAAAAATGCCCCATCATTATTGTCAATGGGAAAAATAGTGTCCGTCCCATCATTGGTGTCAATGGGAGGATAATGCCCCATCGTTGTTATCAATGGAAGGAATAGTAACACATCTTTGATGTCAATGGGAAGAATAGTGTCCCATCATTGGTGTCAGAGGGAGGGGATGGGAATTGCATGTTTGTCTCAGATGGAGGAAAAGTGCTCGAAAGGCCAGTTCATGGAAAGCAAAAGGCCACCAACAGGCTAACGGTCCACAGTTTGGAGACCACTGTTCTAACCCCTTGTCTACCAAGGTACTTTTTTAAGCTGGATTCACTCTATTGTGAATTGGATGTGGGTTTCTACGCATCCAATTCGCATAGCAGGAGATTGTTACCGGCTCTCTATGGAGCCGGTTGACACATCTTCGGAGCGGCTTTGGCGCGAATTGCACAGGAGTCCTGTGCGTCTTTTGGTCCGTTTCAGGTCCAAATTCAGCAAAATATTTGCGCTGAAATCGGACCTGAATCAGTGAATGGAGACGCACTGGACCCCCTGCTGTGAGCCGCTCCTTGCTTTAGTGTGAACCCAGGCTCAAACATTCTGATATTCAAGGGGCTAAGGGGGTCTTGATGACTCAAAGTATCAAAGTAAAAGCATCAGCATGATTGTCAGCAGTTTAAGACGCAGAGCTCAGTACTGGCTGCCTCCATGTTTCTCGCAAGGCTGAATACCCACAACAACCACGAATAGGGACCCCTGTGTGAAAACAGTTTTGTTTGTTTGGTTGGGGCATCATGTTAATGCCACCATGACAGTGGAGGGGGTCCCAGCAATTTCCAAATTCCCATCTAATTTAAATTGTTTTGTAACTCCCATAGGGCCCTTGTACAGCCTCAGAGTATACACCAATAGCAGTCAACTAATTTAACAAAGGGCTCCATAATTGTGACCCCTGACCTCACTAAAGGGCCACACATGATATTTATGTATATGTAATTATATGGAAAGTTGAGACTGCTGACATGCTACAAGGAACAGTGAGATACTGCAGACATATTATAGGAATTGTTAAAGACTCTCCTACTCTCGATCTACACCTCCTCCCTGGGTCAGCTGTTAGCCTCCCATGGCTTTCAATATCCTTTCTATGCTGATGACACCTAAATCTATCTCTTTAACCCTCAGCTCACAACATCAGTCTCCTCACACATCACTAATTTACTGACCGACATATCAGTATGGATGTCACACCACTTCCTCAAACTCAATCTGTCCAAAACCAAGTTCATAATATTCCCTCCCCCATGTGCCCCTTTCCCTGACTTCTCTGTCAAGATCAATGGCACACCCATCCACCCATCCCTGCATGCCAATGTTCTAGGTGTAATTCTGGACTCTGAACCCTCCTTTCAGCCCCACATCCAATCACTTTCCAAAGATTGCTTCCTCAACCTCTGCAACATCTCCAAAATACACCCCTTCCTAACCAATGACACCACAAAGCTCCTAATCCACTCCCTGGTTATCTCTCACCTCAACTACTGCAACTTCCTCCTCATTGGCTTACCTTTACATACGCTGTCCCCTCTTCAATTTGTCATGAATGCTGCTGCCAGACTCATCCATCTTACCAACCGTTCAGTGTCTGCCACCCCTCCCTGCCAATGCCTCCATTGGCTGCCACTCTCCCAACAAATAAGGTTCAAAATACTTAAAACAACTTACAAAGCCATCCAAAACTCAGCCCCCAGCTACATCACTAACCTATCCTTAAAATACCAAACAAATCATACTCTTTATTCCTCCCAAGACCTCCAGCTCTCTAGCTCCTTTGTCACCCCATCCCATGTTCACCTCCAGGACTTCTCCAGAGCTTCTCCTATCCTATGGAATTCCCTACCTCGATCTGTCTGAATATCTCCTACGCTGGGGATCCCTGAAAAATTTTCTCTTCAGAGAAGCCTATCCTGCCTCCACCTAACAATTGTACTTTCATTTTCTCCATCAGCTCATCTCCCACAGCTATTTCCTTTTGTATCACTTGACACTCCCTTTTAGATTGCAAGCTCTAACAAGCAAGGCCCTCTGATTCCTCCTGTATTGACTTGTATTGTAACTGTACTGTCTGCCATCACATTGTAAAGCGCTGCGCAAACTGTTGGCACTATATAAATCCTGTATAATAATAATAAAAATAAGACTGCGGACATGCCACAAGAGATGGTCAAAGACTGCAGGCATAACAGGAGTTGTTGGAGACTGGGGATATCCATAAGGGGACAAATTACATGAGACTTCTGGAGATCACTTTTCTTCCAGCCTGTAAATAGGGATGGGCGAACGGTTCGATCCGAGCATAAGTTCGGGCCGAACTTTCGTGGTTCGGACGTTCGCGAACATCCGAACAAACGGGTCGTTCGACCATTTGTTCGCCCCCCGAACCAACCACAATGCATTGCGGTTCTAAACTGTGCATTGCAAGCCCTGATTGGCTGAAGCAGTGAAAGCTTCAACCAATCAAGGCACAGAGCACTGTCAGAGTCATTATTGGACACTGTCATCATGACTTTATCCAATCAAGGCTCATTCCCGCCCCACGGTATAAAAGTATTCTTTCAACAGCCATTTTCAGTGTGATTTTGGTGTGGAAAGAGATAGAACAGGGCTCTGTTCAGTGCTATTAGTTAGTGTGCTATAGTGTGCTATTTTGCCTCAATTGTCAATATAGAATATTAGTTTATTGTCAGTCTAGGGATAGTGTGAGTGTAGTGAGAAGGACCATCATTCAGCTTTGCATAGTGTGCAGCTAGAGTAGGAACAGCTCAGATAGTTTCACTGTAGTGTAGTAAGACTGTGTCAGTAATCTTGACATTAGTGTATAGGTAGAGTAGGGACAGTTCAGATAGCGTCAATGTAGTGACGGTTGAACACCGTCTATTTGATTGCAATACTGCCAGTTTAACGCCATTTATATCTGAGTGCGTTATTGCCAGTTTAACGCTATATAGTTTTGTGTGCGTTACTGCCAGTTTAACACCCCTTACTTCGGTGTGCATTACTGCAAGTTTAATGACATATAGTTCTGTACGCCACTGTACGTTTGGCGCATTATATTGCAGTTTATTATAGTGTATCCGTGGAGTGTGTCTGTGTAGTGTGAGTACTCAAATTAAAGTGCACCAAACACCACTTTACATTGATTAAAGTGCATCTATGTACATATTTCCACTTCTTCTTTACATTTGCTTATAAGCACCGCCCCCTCCCTCCCAATAATGTCTGGGAGGACAACAAGGAGAGGCAGGCGTTCCCTTGGCACTGTAAGGGGGCCAGCAACAAATGTGTCCACAGGCAAAGGTGGATGTGGTGGTCAGTCCTCAGGCAGGGCATCATTTCCTCTGTTTAGTGAGTTTGCCTGTGCTATCCAGCCACAGCAAGCAGGGCAGGTGGTGGACTGGCTTACTAAACCTCCCATATCCCCCTCATCCTCTGTCACGCATACAGAGACAAGTGTGCAGTCCCCTGCAGTTGCCAGAGTGGATAAACCTGCCTCCTTGTCCATATCTATTCCTGCCATTACATCAGCCATGGAGGAGTCAGCTGAGTTATTTGACCACAGCATCAGCCACTTGCTCCTTGATGATGCCCAGCCATTACTGGATTCAGATGTTGGTTCTGAGGTTGAGGATGACAGGAACATGAGCCTAGAGAGAGGGGAGAACACTGGTAGACAAATTGGCATTCATGTTCCCCCAGCCACAGCGTATTGCCAAGTTGTCTCCAGTGGTAATGATGATCATGGAGGAGATGGAGATGATGATGGTGATGATGATGATGAGGTCACTGATGCGACTTGGGTGCCAGATAGAGGAGGAAACTGAAGGTGAGGTGGCACAACCCCAAGGAGGCTGATATCAAGAAAGAGTAGAGAGCAGCCACCCTATTCCATCACATTCTGCAGCTGTAATCTCTCGGCCCACTCCCCAAAGCTCAGCTGTCTGGGCCTTTTTCAGCACATCTGCAGCAGATTGCACTGTTGCTATCTGCAAACTGTGTCTCAGGCACATCAAACGTAGCAAAAACACCAGCCATTTGGGTACCACATGCTTAACAAGGCATTTAACGTCCAACCACTCAGCCCTTTGGCAAGAGCACCTAAAAGCCACACAAAAGGGGCACAAATCTGTTCTTCTTCCTCCTTACCCACTTCAGTCTGTTCCTGCTATATCGCGTCATTATCTCTCAGCAGCCTCCACTGACAGGGATGGTGGTATAACACACGGTGTCCCAGGTCCTGCCAACACATCTGCCAGCAGCACACCACCAGTTGCAGACTGTAGCCTGCAAATTTCTCTGCCCCATCTGCTGCAGCGGAAAAAAAATACAGTACCTGCCATCCACATGCCCAGCGTCTAAATGAAAGCTTGTCAAAGCTGTTGGCACTCCAACTTCTGCCTTTCAGCCTGGTGGATTCTGTCCCCTTCCGTGAATTTGCACAATGTGCTGTACTACAATGGCAGGTTCCCAGTCACTACTACTTTTCACGTAAGGCTGTTCCATCTCTCTACCATCACGTGGAAAGAAATGTTCTGGCATCATTGGGCAAGGCAGTCAAAATCCACCTTACTGCTGAAACGTGGCCCAAGCATGGGCAGGGACGATATATTTCTCAAATCTCCTTTCAGGACAACCTTGGAGAGAGTGCAGCTCCGCCCATTTTCCAGGAAACACATGCAGCCTTTAAATCCCTCCTCTTCCACCATGGCTTCAGTTATTGTGTTTCCTCCGCCATGGTGGAAGCACATGCTGGAACCAGGGAGCTGCGCTCTCTCCAAGGTGGAGGGAGAAGGCTTACCTTTTGTGTTTTGTTGTGCAGTGTCCATATCAGCACTCCCCCCCAGTATGGGTGAGGGGTGTTCTGGAGTCCCCGGTCTCTCCAGCTCAGGAAATGTAAGGGCCCGCAGGAGGCATCGGCATCTATATGCCCGGGGTCCGCTGACATGGCACTGGTTGCCGGGCGGGTGCCACTGCTGATCAGCAGCGCATCCCACATGTCAGTTCCAGGTCCCGGCCGGTGGGTGACGTCATGTCTGGTGACGTGGCTTCCTGCGGGGGTGTGGCGCAAGTGGTTCCAAGCACCTGGATTGCAGAGACTAGGGGATGGGCCTGTCGACCGGCACTTATGGTTCCGGCCCTCGTTGATGACGCCGGGACCGGGTAATTCAAAAACCAAGTTTTTTCTCAGTTCCCCGCTGCGCTCTTTGCTAAGATGAAGGAGAGACCGACAGCTATGGCGGAAGCAGACGCCCCAGGCACCGGTCAGGCCCAGGTAAGAGGGGTACAGTGGTACCTTTTTATTCTTGTCCATATGGGCTTATGTTGTGTTTGTGTGGATCCTCCCTGCAGGGAACCTGTGGCTGCACGGTCAGAGATTACTCTGCTCGGACCCTGCAGTCTGGACTTGGTGGTTGCTGGGGAGATTGAACTGCTCAGGGCACTATTTCCTTCTGTCTGGTGGTGGTCTAGTTTTGCACTAAGGGTTGGAAAGTTCTGTCAGGGGGCCCTTAGGTGAGTTTCATTTTTTATCATTACAGGAAAAATCTTTAGGAAAATCCAAGCATTCAAACCTACCAAGTCAGAGGAAATGTCCTTCCTGCAAGAACCCCCTCAGAGATTCATGGCAGAAGGCAATGTGCAGGTCCTGTATTAAGGAATTGGTAGAAGAGGAAACATCCCAGCAATACAAGGATTTGTTCTCTTCAGTACGGGAACTTACGAACTCGTTGAGTTCGGTCAAGTCCATGCTGGTTCAGAGCCCGGCAGGCCAGGTTGAGCCCCAGCATCCACCATCCAGGACGAGGGCATCCACCTCTAGACCAGTAGAGGTTGTGGACTCAGGGGATGAAGGGGCAAGTACTCTTCCTCCTCGTCTGAATCCCTGAGGGAGGGAAGAGGAAGATGGTAGCTGAGCCTCTAGGTACAAACTATCTTTGGAGGAAGTGGACGACCCTCTGAGAGCGATCTACACAAAACCTCAAGATCCAGGAGGAAAAGGTGCAACTATCGGTTCACGATAAAATGTCCAAGGTCTAGACGACACTAAACATAGTGTTCCCAGTCCATAGAATCCTGTCGGACAGGATAAAGAGAGAATGGAATGACCCTGAAAGGGGTCTCTTCTTTTCCAGGACCCTTAGGAGAAGGTTTCCCTTCGAAGATGAGTCAGAGGTATGGAATAAGAAACCCTGGGTTTCTCGCAGGTTTCCCGTCACACAGACCTAGCATTCGAGGATATGGGGGTGCTGAAGGATGCGATGGATAAGAGCAGACTCCCTCTTGAAAAAAGTGTGGGATTCCACATTGGCCAGCCTCAAAGCCACTATGGCTTCCACGGTTGTCGCAAGGAACCTAGAATGCTGGGTTGAGAAGCTGAAGAGCCACGCAGAGGCGGTCATATCGCGGAAAGATCTTCTGGAGTCCTTCCCATTGATACTGAAGGCAGTGAAGTACATGGCTGATGCATCAGCCGAATCAGTTAAGACGTCAGCAAGGTCGTCAGCGCTGGTGAATTCAGCCAGATGTGCTGTCTGGTTAAAAACTTGGTCTGGTGACACAGCCTCCAAGATTAAGCTATGTGGCCTACCTTTTTCGGGTGATCTTCTTTTCAGTGCAGACCTGGAAACCGTTCCTGGACAGGACAGCCAACTAGAAAAAGGCTTTCCCTTCCAAAAAGAAACAACCGATCAAAAATAATTTTTGTGCTGTTCAACAGCCCCACAAAAGTAGGGATCAAGATCACAAGAACCACTGGGTCTCCCAAAGGGGTAAGGGAAGAGGAGGATTTCTCTTTAGATCTCCCCCAGACTAGCCCCCTAAAAACAAATGAGGATCTTACCCCAGTAGGGGGAAGATTGTCTGCCTTTCACCTACAGTGGAACAAAACAACTTCAAGCCTGTTCGTGAAGAATGTCATCTCCCAGGGATACAGTCTCGAGTTTTCAGAGGCCCCTCCAAGCAGATCTTATGCTACGACCCTTCCAAAGAATCAACAAAAAGCTTCCACAATGATGAGCCTGCTACAGGATCTGATTTAACAGGAGGTGATTATCCCGGTCCCAAAACATCAGGAAGGCCGAGGCTTCTATTCCCACATCTTCTTGGTGAAAAAGCCTTCGGGAAAGTATCGGTTGATTCTGATCTTAAAGATCCTAAACAGATCTGTCCATTCCAAACATTTCCGGACGGACACGATCCATTCAATAACAAAGTTGCAGACTCCAGACTGTTTCATGGCATCCCTAGATCTAAGGGATGCCTATTTACATGTCCCGATAGCTCAAGCTTCCCAATGCTTTCTCTACCTAGCCCTCAACCTGGGGACTTCAGTTTGGCATCTCCAATTCAGAGCTCTGGCGTTCGGACTTTCATCGTCCCCCAGGATCTTTACAAAAATAATGGCGGAAGCCCTGGAGCCTCTGAAACTAAGAGGGATTTCAGCCTTTCCCATACCTGGACAACCTGTTGACTCCAAAGAGCAAGTCTTGACCTAGGGGGGCTCCTGAAAATTTACCGCCTGTCAAATGCCTCCAAAAAGCGATCTGTGCATGGATTGCTTTTCAGAGGAGCAGCAGTCCTGGCTGCTATCACAAACAAGCCCTACAAAAGCAGTTCTGATGGTACAGGAAATGGGGGGGCAGATTAAAAGTAACATACACGCATACATACACACAGACACATGCACACACATGCAGACACATACACACACATACAGACAAATGCACACACATACAGCACATGCATACACATACATACAGACACATGCACACGCACATACATACAGACATACATACAGACACATGCACACACATACAGACACATGCATACACATACATACAGACATACATACACACACACACATACAGACAGACACATGCACACACACACATACAGACACATGCACACACATACAGACACATGCACGCACACACACATACAGACACATGCACACACACACAGACACATGCACACACACATACATACAGACATACATACAGACACATGCACACACGCACACAGACATACATACAGACACATGCACACACACATACATACAGACATACATACAGACACATGCACACACACACATACAGACACATGCACACACATACAGATACATGCACACACACACACATACAGACACATGCACACACACACACACACACACACACATACAGACACATGCACACACACACATACAGACACATGCACACACATACAGACACATGCACACACACACACACACACATACAGACACATACATACAGACATACATACAGACACATGCACACACACATACATATAGACATACATACAGACACATGCACACACACACACATACAGACACATGCACACACACATACATACAGAGATACAGACACATGCACACACACACACACACATGCATACACATACATACAGACATACATACAGACACATGCACACACACATACAGACATACATACAGACACATGCACACACACACACACACATACAGACATACATACAGACACATGCACACACACATACATACATACAAACACATGCACACACACACACACACACACACACACACATACATACAGACACATGCACACACACACACACACACATACATACATACAGACACATGCACACACACACACACATACAGACACATGCATACACACACATACAGACAGACACACATGCACAGACACATGAATAAAGCCCTTTTAAAACGAATCTAGCTTCAATCACAGTACTGTACCTTTCCAGCTTCCTCATTCAGCCGGGTACTGCACTGTAGGGGGAAGCAGAGAGCACATCACACTCCCCTGTACTCTCACTTTTGAGGCTGACGGATCTTCTCACAGTGCCGATGTACAGTTCGGCAGGGGCTGATCCCGCGGCATACTGGCTGAGAAAGGCTGGTTTAGATAACCAGGCGGGCAGTTCAAAACCCGACCACGGGCCGCGATTGGCCCGCGGGCCAGACTTTGGACATGCCTGCTCTAGTAGAAAAGGAGGTAACTCGGGCCATATACCTGAAGGTTTGGGAAAAGTTAAATTCCTGGTGTGCGTCAAAAGTTTAGTGCCAGTCCTAGAATTTCTCCATGACGGAGAGGAGAAGGGACTGGCAGCCAGCACCCTGAAAACTCAGGTGGCGGCTCTATCTTTTTTTTTAGAAGACTCTTTCCAGAGAGGTCTTAATTTTTTAGGGCACTTGCACAAAATAGGCAGTTGTCCCCTAAAGTTTTTCCCAGTTGGGATTTGTCTGTTGTTTTACAGGGTCTCACGGGAGATCAGTTTGAACCCTTACAGGAAGCATGCTTAAAAAACTTAGTCCTTGAAACAATTTTTTTGGTAGCCATCACGTCAGCAAGAATAGTCAGCGAGCTTCAGGCCCTGGCAGTCACAGAACCCTTTCTAAAGGTTCTTTGAGACACCGGGTGATCCTTCTAACAGATCTAGCTTTCCTGCCTAAGGTTTCTTCGACTTTTCACCGTTCACAGGAAATAGTCTTGCCCACTTTCTCCTCAGCTCCTGCCAACCCAGGAGAAGAAGCTTTCCACACATTGGATGTGAGGCGGTGCCTACTACACTTTCTAACGGTCACCAAGGAATTCAGAGAATCAAACGCTCTCTTGGTGATTTTCTCAGGCTCCGTAAAGGGGAGAAAGCTTCCAAAAGCAAGCTGCACAGATGGCTTAGATGGGCAATCATGGAGGCCTACAAAGCGAAGGGAAAAATACCCCCCTCAGGTATTGCTGCTCATTCTACAAGATCAACGGCAGTTTCCTGGGGTGAAAAAGCTGATGCTACGCCTGAACAAATTTGCAAGGCTGCCACTTGGTCCAACTACTCAACATTTCTCCAACATTATAGGTTGGACTTGCTGTCCGCCACAGATCAAGCCTCCGGCAGGAAGGTACTGCAGACAGTAGTCCCACCCTAGGGTAAGTTTCTCGGTTATCCTCTCCAAGGTTGTCCTGAAAGGCGATTTGAGAAAGACTTAGAAATAGCATCACCGGTAAGTCTAACAAAGAGCCTTTCAGGACAACCGCTACTTCCCTCCCTTTTATCTTTAGAAGTGGTTTTAAGTGTCTATCATGGTTGTTTGTGGTTTTCTGTGCTTTGTTTTCCAGTATGTCGGAGACCACACAATAACTGAAGCCATGGTGGAAGAGGAGGGATTTAAAAGCTGCATGTGTTTCCAGGAAAATGGGCGGAGCTGCGCTCTCTCCAAGGATTGCCCAGAAAGGTTTTTAGAAATACCGTCACTGGTAAGTCTAAGTCTTTTGTTCACAGCACACTGGGTAACGCTGCTTGCAACTCGAAAGGATGCAGGACAGGGCTCGGTGCTGCAGCATGTTGTGCCCCCACATCTCCATACAGCTGGTGGTGATGATGCCAGACCTGTGAACTCTACCCTGTTGTGTTCCTGCTGGAGCAGACTCTGCATGGCATTATGGACAGGGCACTGGAGGCAAAGCAGCAGGAGGAAGAGGAGGACTTTCTTTCCTCTCAAGGCCCACTTTATCCAGACACCATCATTCCTATGTCACAGAACACACAGGAGGAGAGAGGGGAGGAGGATGGGGAGGAGGACTCTGGCACTTTCATAAGCTTCAAAGAAGAGGAAGACATGCATAAATCTGTAAGCAATGGCTTTCCAACCCCAGGACCCTTGGGAGTAGTACGTGGCTGGGAGGAGGAAGTTCCAGATGCTGTCATCCTGAGTGACCCCCGAGGAGTCTGCTTCTCAAGCCTCTGCAAATTTGAGGAGCATGGGCAACCTCACGCTTCAAAGCCTGCGAAAGGACCCAAGCATACATGGCATAAAGGAGAAGGATGATTACTGGTTGGCAACCCTCCTTGATTGCCTTTATAAGGGGAAGATCTCAAAACTCATCCTGTCCCCAGAGAGAGTGCAGAAGATAAAATCTCTTGAGGACACGTTAAAGAGGTTTTTATTGAACATTTTTTCTGACTCCAGTAGGTTACAGTGTCGTGGAAAACGTCGTTTTTTTGAGTCTTTTGTTGGTCAAGAGAGTAGCGTTGGAGAAGGCATCTGCCTAAGTGAGGCATTTTGGAATTTTTTTAGTCCTCGCCGCCCAAGGCTGTCAGCTTCCGCATCCCATCAGCAGCATATGGATCACATGGTGGACGATTACCTCAGGGCCAAAACAGAGTTGGAGAGCTTTCCAGCTGATGATCCACTGACTTACTGGGTCATAAGAATAGACCACTGGCCAGACCTTGCCCAGTATGCTAATAAGTTGTTGCGCTGCCCTGCATCCAGAATGCTTTCAGAACGGGCATTCAGTGCTGATCATAGAACACGTCTGTCCACAGACTCCGTGGACCATATGACTTTTATAAAAATGAATCAATCCTGGATTACCAGCTATGAAGCCCCTGATGCCGATGTCACTGATTAAGTCTTTTTGGGACGTGGAATCTCTGCAGGACTTCAAGGCTGCCTAGCTTTGAGGGTGTTCAATCATTTCATCTGGAAGAATGTTTTTGGTATAGGTTTCATGGGCGCAATGAACACCCAAAGTCCAATTTTTCAGCACCTATTTGACAGGTGCATATCACTGCAATTTTTTACAGCAAGGCCAATTCTTGCTTTCATCAAGAGTACCTCTATAAGGTTGCGGTGGGAAGGCGCCCCCGACACCCAAAGACCAATTTTTACGCAACCGTTACTTCTATCCACAGTCAAAGCGACACCAGAATGTATCCAAAAAATCTTTAATCTTGCTCCCAGTGCACTACATTGTGGCCTCATCATACACACTGGCTCCCGAGCTGTTGCTGAGCAAAATAAAGGCAGCTTGCAGGGAAAATGTCATTTTTTTGGGCTTTATAAATTCAATTATTGCTGCAGCAGATTCTAGACATGGTACAGATCTGCCACTTTACAGGTAGACTAAGTGAACACACCAGGCACTATATTGGAAGGAATTTTTCATTTTTATGCTTTCACTTTAAAAATCAAAAAATCACTGCTCATTTAAAAATGTCATTTTTCACAAACTTTTTTTTTTTATTGATACATGTCTCCCAGGGCAGGACCCAGACATCTATAACCATTGTATGCCAAATTACTTGCATATACTGTAAGCCTTCAAAATGGGTACTTTTGATTTTTGATGTTCAGGTCCTATTGACTTTAATGGGGTTCGTTATTCGGGCTCGAACTTTTGCAGTGTTCGAAAGTTCTGTTGTGAACCAAACAGGGGTCCATTCGGCTCATCCTACCTGTTAATGGACCAAAGCTTGTGCTTTCAACAAAATTACTTGTGCCACATTTTAGCAAGATCTATTATAAAAGATCAGAGGAAAAAAACATAAAAAGAAAATTGACAGCACAGAAAAGTAAGATCATGTAAAGAAATAAACCAAACCATGAAACTACTAGAAACCATTTTTAGAATTATTTTCCTTCACTGGCTAGAGTAAGACACAGAATTCTGTCAACAAGGGCCCTTTGGATCATACAGTAAGTGTCAGGGGACGCATGCGACCCTTGAGCAATACGTTGGGCACCAAGTATCTACACAAATCAGAATTCGCTTTTCACCCACCTGGAAGTCACAGATCAATCCACAGCGCATCTCATTCAGGACCCATCAGCAACGTGTCCCAACCATTCGCAGCACACTGTAAGCATCTCTTTATAAGCTCACCTGTTGAACATAAAGTAACGTAAGTGTACATCCTACTATGTTAAACCTGATAGGAAAATGATGATGCAACAGCCCCCAGGTGACACAACAGTAACATTAATGAGCTGAGGGCTATTCCTACCTGTAATGTTGTCTAATGACGGCTCGGTCACATGGAGGTGAATTAACAATGTGCAAACAACTTTAATTACTAGTCATTTTCCACACTCGGATCAAGGTCTAAAAACAGATCCCTTTAGTGGATTCACCTGTCTACATGGACTTCCCTGTGTTCTCAGTCTCCACCATCTAGCAAAATTAAAGCCTCTACATCAAGGCAGATTATAAACCAAACAGGATAAGATTGTGCTCACTGTTGCGCACAGAACCAGTGACGCCCCATAGGGGCGCAGGGGTGCCGCCTCCCCAAAGCTACTCATCATAAAAAAAAAAATTAAAAAATTAAAATAAAAAAATACTGTCCCTTTTAAGTGTGTGCAGGATGCCGGACACATGGGTGTATATGAAGCAGGACGTGCTGCAATCACGGAAAAAAAAATAAAATAAAATAAAAAAAATAATGGCCCTTGTAAGTGGTGTGCATGGCGCCGGACATACAGCTGCTATGGGAAGAATGACGTGTTTGCAATCATGTGATTGCAAACAAAAAGCTCTATTGGCTTCCTTTAGAAAGACCTCGGGGCGCTAAGCTCTGTGCCCTGAACACTCCCTCTATTATTGTTCCTTGCTGTGGTGTGTGATTGGCGGGTCCTGTGCCTTCACTTCCGGTTTCTCTGACTCAACCCCGCAGCTCTGATGGTGGATGAAGGAGGACTCTGATGGTGAAATCTGATGTAAAGGGGGACTCTGATGGGGATATCTGGTGTGAAGGGGGTCTCCTTTAAAATCGAGGAATATTTGAATCAAAATTTGACACCACTTTTAGATAAATTTAAGGCGAAGAGTAGAATATGGACTAAATTACCTTCATCGCTGGTAGGATGTGCAAATTTGATTTAAAATGTTCTGGGGCCCTCAGTTACTTTATATTCTACATAATTAGAAGAATTACAAAAATAATATTTCCTTCCCCCTAACACCTTTTTTCAATATTTACAATTAAGACATGCTTTACAGATCCAATTTAAAGGAAACAATTTAAAAGTCCAAAATATGCCATTAATAGACTTAATCGCAAAGATACAATTGAAAAGGGGCATCATCTCTAAAATATATGGCTATTTAATTGGCCAACTCCAGGGAAAGGCTATCTGTCAAGCTAGACGGGGATGGGAAAAGGACCTAGTAGCTTTAACAGATAAACAATGGCAAAATATATTGGAACAAGTACAATCAGTATCAGTTTCACCCCAGAAAACTTTAACACAATTATACATAATCCATAGGGTGTATAGGACCCCATTTAAATTACTGGGGTAGACGAGATATATCTGACTGTCCCCGCTGTAGGAGAACCTCTGCTGACCTAATACATATGCTATGGAAATGTCCCAAATTATTTAGGTACTGGCAAAAAATAATTGATACTAGTAACTGGGTATATCAAGCACAGGTACAAAGGGATCCTAAAATAAGTTTACTGGGGTGCCTAGAAAAAGAAACATACATACCAACAATTAGGATAGCAATTACCAAGATGTTGTTTTTTGCACGCAAGCTAATTGCACAAAAATGGATTTCCTCGAATGTGCCAACATATGAGGACTGGCGCTTTCAGGTTAATGACATTGTATTAAAAGAATGGCAGGTTTGTCGAAATAGGAGGTCAATAAAAAAGTTTCATTAAATATGGGATTTGTGGTTGGGCATGCCCGGGATGACTGCTTTTATAATAGCAACAGATAGAACTTCAGGGGTGGATGGTTCTTTTTCAAATGATAGAAAATCTGGGGAAGGATACGTGAAAAAGGGTGGAATAAGGGAAAGTAAATAAAAGGTAGGAGGATAAGAAAGGTGGAAAAAGAGAAAAGAAGAGTAGAGGGATAAGTTTAGGATATAAATGGCTAGTATAGATAGGAGTACCTATAGATATATATGACTGTTGGTCTTATTGCAGGGGGGATTTTTTTCCGTGGATGGATATAGGATGAGGTAGATAAAACGGGGGAGAGAAGATGGGGGGAAAGGGACGGGTTATTTACATGAATAATAGTATTGATGTAATTATGAGAAAGATAGGCGGTGTATCTGTGTTGGCCTCTTGGTTTGTTTACTGTTTTTTGTTTGTTTTGTTTTATTTATTTATTTATTTTCAATATGTATTTAGTTGTTTTTGTTCTAAGTGTTGTAAACTAAAATTGGTGCTAATAAAAATTATGAATTGAAAAGAAAAGGGGGACTCTGATGGTGACATCTAATGTAAAGGGAGACTCTGATGGGGACACCTGATGTAAAGGAGGACTCTGATGGGGACACCTGATGTAAAGGAGGACTCTGATGGGGACATCTGATGTAAAGGAGGACTCTGATGGGGACATCTGATGTAAAGGAGGACTCTGTTGGGAACGTCTAATGTAAAGGGGGACTCTGATGGGGACATCTGCTGTAAAGGAGGACTCTGATGGGGACATCTGATGTAAAGGAGGACTCTGATGGGGACACCTGATGTAAAGAGGGACTCTGATGGGGGCACCTGATTTATAGGGGGATGCTGATGGGGACACCTGTTGTAAAGGTGGACTCTGATTGTGACACCTGATGTAAAGGGGGACTCTGATGTGTAGAAGGATGCTGATGGGGACATCTGCTGTAAAGGGTGCTCTGATTGGGACATCTGATGTAAAAGGGGACTCTGATGAGGACACCTTATGTTAAGTGGTTTTATTTTCTTTTACTTGAAATGAGGGGTGATTGGCCTATTGTGACGGCACAGTGAGGCTGCATTTGATGGGCACAGTGAGTCTGCAATTGATGAGCACAGTGAGGTTGCATATGATGGGCACAGTTTTATCTAGCAGTAATGATACAAAATCACCTGATTAATGACAATTTACAGTCCTGCATTACTAACAGTTTCATTTTTCAGTTTGTTTGTGCCTCCCCAGAAATTTTGAGAACCAGCCGCCACTGCCACAGACCAAACAAACCCAGGCAATACATATAATAATACGTGCCTTGCCTTGTAGTGGAAAGAAATGAGGCAGCTTTGTTGTTTGGCCCATTGAAAATGAATGTGATCACTCAATGCAATGCTCGTCTACACGCAAATGAAAACACACAATAGCACGCTTATAAGTGTGAATGCACCCTAACAATAATGGGAGAAATATGCATCCTGTCATTGCGTCTTTCTTTTTTTAAAGGGTGGTTGCCTGAATGCCATTTTTTGCCAATTTTTGGTGTCAGTGGCAGGAATAGTGCCACATTAGCTCTCAGTGGGTGGAATAGAGTCCTATCGTTGTTGTCAGTTGAGGAATAGTAGTAGATCATTGGTGTCAGTGGGAGGAATGGTGCCCCATCGTTGCTATGAGTGAGAGGAATTGTGCCCTGTCATTGGTATCAGAGGGAGAAATAGTGCCCCATTATTAGTGTCAGTGGGAGGACTAGTGCCCCATCATTGCTGTCAGTGGAAGGAATAGTGCCCCATCATTGGTATCAGAGGGATGAATAGTGCCAGATCATTGGTGTCAGTCGAAGGACTAGTGCCCCATCATTGGTGTCAGAGGGAGGAATAGTGCCCCATTATTTTTGACAGCGGGAGGAAGAGTCCCCAATCATTGGTGTCAGTGGGAGGAACTATGCCCCACTGTTGGTGTCAGTGGGAGGAATAGTGCCCCATCATTAGTGTCAGTGGGAGGGATACTCCCCCATTATTTTTGACAGTGGAAGAAATAGTACCTCATCGTTGGTGTCAGTGGGTAGAACTATGCCCCACTGTTAGTGTCAGTGGGAGGAATAATACCCAATTGCTGCTCTCAGTGGGAAGAGTAGTACCCCATCATTGGTGTCAGTGGGAGGAATAGTACCCCATCGTTGGTGTCAGTGGGAGGAATAGTACCCCATCGTTGGTGTCAGTGGGAGGAATAGTACCCCATCGTTGGTGTCAGTGGGAGGAATAGTACCCCATCGTTGGTGTCAGTGGGATTAATAATACCCCATTGTTGGTGTCAGTGGGAGGAATAATACCCCATCCTTGGTGTCAGTGAGAGGAATTGTGCCCCACTGTTGGTGTCAGTGAGAGGAATAATGCCTCCTATCAGTGGGAGGAATAGTACCCCATCATTGGTGTCATTGAGTGGAATTAAGCCCCACTGTTGGAGTGAGTGGAAAGAATAGTGCCCCAAGCTCCAGATAAAGGCAAGCAAATGGGGCGCATTCGGCCCGCACGCCGCAGCTTGGAGAAAACCACCTTAGTGCACTAGGTAGGGTGCCATTCAAAATAAAAGGCCTTGCAATGCACCTGCATTACCACAATGCATTCGTGTAAATGGATCCCTAAAACATACTAAAAATTGCTTTTTAAATTAGAATGGCATGTTAAAAATGATAGGACATTTTAGGGATCAACTTTATTATATGTAATTAAATGAAGGCGACAGTTATTATTACACGGGTGTTTTTAATCTGTCATGAGTTCAGCTTGTAACACAAGAGGCCATGATAAAAGTGACATAGATACAAGATTACGTCTGTGCAATCATATAACTGTGTGCTTTGTATATACAGAGATCTTTTATTACTTAGCAAACCCTCTCTGCTGTATCCATCCATTATCTTACGTTAGCAACCCCGGTGTGAACTGAATTGTCTAACAGCTGTGTAAATGCTGGCGGCCTGATAAACCCGCCTACACGATAAAGACACATTCAACGACAACATGAAACATACATTTATACAACATAAAAATCATTGCAAGAGGAATCTGACACCTTGTCGCAGATAAAAGTCACCTGAATAATAAACTCCCAGCAATAAAATATATTTCTGTCATATAGATTTTTAGCGTTTTAACCTACACAGAACATTTTAGTTTTAGGTCAGTAGGTAGTCACCTATCAGATATTATTTTAACCACTCCGGAAGATTTACCCCCCTTCATGATTAGGCCATTTTTTGCTATACGGCACTGCATTACTTTAACTGACAATTGCGCTGTCATATGACGCTGTACCCAAATAAAATTGATGTCTTTTTTTTCCCCCAAAAAATAGAGCTTTCTTTTGGTGGCATTTGATCACTTCTGCGTTTTTTTTTTATTTTTTGCGCTATAAACAAAAAAAAAACGACAGTTTTGAAAAAAAAAACAATATTTTTTACATTCTGATATAAAAAATATCCAATAAAAAAATGTCATCTTCAATTTAGGTCAATATGTATTCTGCTACATATTTTTGGTAAAAAAACAAAATCCCAATAAGCATATATTGATTGGTTTGCGCAAAAGTTATAGCGTCTGCAAACTATGGGATATTTTTATTTATTTATTTATTACTAGTAATGGCGGCGATCAGCGAATTAAAGCGGGACTGCGATATTGTGTTGGACAAATCGGACACCAACTGACACTTTTTGGGGACCAGTGACACTAATTCAGTGGTCAGTGCTAAAAATATGCACTGTCACTGTACTAATGACACTGGCTGGAAATGGGGGTAACATCAGTGGCAATCAAAGGGTTAAATGTGTTCCCTATGAGTGCTTTCTAACTGTGGTTGGTGTGCTTTGACTAAAGGAAAACAGAGATCTGTGTTTCTGCTTAGCAGAAACACAAGATCTCCATTTTCTCCTCTGGCAGAACGGCGGTCTGCCTTGTTTACATAGGCAGATTGGCGGTCTGCCTATCTCTGAACTATTGCCAGGTTCCCAGTGGACATCGCTTCCGCCGGACCCGCTGATTGGCTCCTGCTGTGTCCAATCAGAGCCGAAGAAGGAAATCGCGTACAGGTAAGTGATTTTGTGTTTAAGGGTTAAACGTATGCCTAGCCTGTGCTCTCTCACTGTGTGGGAGGTGATTTGACTAGGGGAAAGCATTGATCTATGTTCTTGCTTTGCAGGAACACAGGATCAATACCTTCCCTACTGACAGAACGGCAATCTCCCTTGTTTACATAGTCAGATTGAGGTTCTGCCTGTGTACTGTCTAATCGATGGGTGCCAGTGAACATCGAGTCTGCGGTACCCGCTGCTGGGCTCCTGCTGTGTATGACCACAGCGATAGCAGGTCACCGACGGGACATGCGTGCGCCCCAGACCCGAAAGTGTCAGGTCAAGTACTAGGTACGTGATCTGGCACAGAGGGGCTGCCCTGTTGCAGTATATGTATAGTGGGGGGGTCCGGAAGGTTTTAAACTATAAAGAATATAACGACAGGGGTGAGACTGCCACTCATGTGCAGCAGGAAGAGAGAGAGCATTGGAATCACAGACAGCCTATTCTCATACACCAAACACGAAATTCTTGGCTCTGGGTCATCTGGCCCTAGCATTTGTGTTTTGTAATAATGGCCAAATCCTATTCTAGCTTCCCAACTGAATTCTACAGCAAATAAATTCACACCAATCAAAATACAGCTTACTTAACAAGTTGGGGCTTGTCTAGACTTGTGGGTGAGAGGCATTAAAAAAAACGTATGGTTAAGTCATGATTTTAGCAGCCCCCAACCCGCCCCCCCTAAAGCTGCAACAGGCGTGATGCTTTTCTTTGCATCTGTGGCAAAAACTATTACTCCTGTTTTTGTTTGGCTGTTTTGTTTGGCTGTTTTGGCTGTTTGGCTGTTTTGTTTGGCTTTCAGTAAGCCTGATGAACACAATCAATTCAAGTGAATGGGGAAGCACCTCCGATGCCACGCAATGCACGCGGTTGTGGCACATTGATGCAACAGTTATGGGGTGAAACAGGCGGTGAGGAGGCCTCATATCGCCTCCAGTCTGAAAAGATGATACGGATGTGGATCACCTTTCAGAGCCACAGTGGTATAAACCAGCTTTTTTCAACCCTGGGGTGACTTGAGGTTTCTTCAGGGGGTGCCTTGGCAAAATGCCTAAAAATTGCCTAAAATGTATACAAGGCGATGCATGGATCAAGCCTGCCTATAAGTTACACAAAGCCACAGGTTATCATTGTGCACCATTACAACCTTCTAGCCACCGGCGTCCTAACACCCAGTAATGTCATCGGTGTTGATAAGAAGGTTTTTTTAGATCGCCTCCTTGTTTGACCCTCCCCTGCCCCTCTCTGTCAGCACTGGGGTCACATTAGCTGAGTGATGGAGAGAAACTGGGGGGAGAAGAGAAACACTGGAATACTAGTCTGTACCAGTGTGCAAAAGTGTATTTGCTTTGGAAGAATAAATCACCTCTAACGTTGGGTCTCCTATGTGTATTGATGCTGCCGAATAATGTAAAACTACTAGAATTGTTTTTACATTTTAGAATGGGGTGCCTTGAGATTGTCTATAATTTTAAAGCTATTGTATCCTGATAGCGGGACCCCTCCACTCTCAGCACACACTGATCAGCACCGCAGCCTATTGGTTACATATTCTGATCGAACACAAATATACCGACATTCCTGTTGGATGGGATATGATCAATAGGTTTACTCCTCTTATAAGGGAATACATGGATTGAAATTTGGCTGATCCCTGCTGAACGGGCCAAATTTTGATCCATGTATGGTCAGATTAGGTGTAAACTGCTATGCCTCTAAAAAGCGATCTTCGCTGTTCAGAGGCAGTGATTGAGATAATGTGACGCTTCCTTGGTGCCTGTTTTTAACCCCATAGTTGCTACACCAATGTTTCACAACCCAGGGCCATCTTAATAGCATCATGGGCTCCTGGGCAAAGTAATGCACTTGGCCCCTATCAGTCTGCCCCAATTTACACATCCACCGTACGCTCAAGAATAAAGTATAAATAAGATACTGGGATCATGAGGGCATGATACTGGGATCGGGGGGGGGGGGGGGGGGGCAAGATACTGGGATCATAAAGGCAAGTTCCTGGGATCAGAGGGGCAAGATACTGGAATCAGGGGGCAAGATACTGGGATCAGGGGGAGGGGGGGGGGCAAGATACTGGGATCAGGGGGAGGGGGGGGGGGCAAGATACTGGGATCAGGGGGAGGGGGGGGGGGCAAGATACTGGGATCAGAGGGGCAAGGTACTGGGATAATGAAGGCAAGATACTGGGATCGGGGGGGGGGGCAAGATACTGGGACCAGGGGGGCAAGATACTGGGATCATGAAGGCAAGATACTTGGATCGGGGGGGCAAGATACTGGGATCAGGAGAGAAAGATACTGGGATCAGGAGGGCAAGATACTGGGATCAGGGGGGTAAGATACTGGGATCGGGAGGGCAAAATACTGGGATCAGGGGGGTAAGATACTGGGGACAGGAGGGCAAGATACTGGGATCGGGAGGGCAAAATACTGGGATCAGTGGGGCACAGTACAGGTTCTGGGGGCGCTGCCCGGGAGTCGGGATACAGACATCCCTGGGAAAGCTTAGTATAAAGTGTAAATATCCCAGCAAATCCAGGACAGTCGGCAAGTATGGGGTAATGCAAAATTATCATGTCTAAACGAGTGTTCAGGATCACCATACACGATACAATCTGATTGTACAATATTTGACCATGAAGTCCGATTAAACACATTACAATCTGATTGTGCAATCAACTTCAGACTTCTGAAAACTATAGGAGGACACATCTAATCTATCCAACACCGTCTGCCTCCAATTGGACAGGCTCTTACCCTGCAGAGATGTGAAGGAGGTTGTACAGATCGGACGGTGTATGGTCAGCCTTGCAGGAAGGTGTGTTGTATGGGAGATGTGATGGAGATTGTACAGATCGGACGGTGTATGGTCAGCCTTGCAGGAAGGTGTGTTGTATGGGAGATGTGATGGAGATTGTACAGATCGGATGGTGTATGGTCAGCCTTGCAGGAAGGTGTGTTGTATGGGAGATGTGATGATGGAGTACCTGTGATGTGATCCCCCTGCAGTCACCTCTCATCGCTCATCCCCGGTAGGCAGTCAGCGCTCACACGTGTCCCCGGACTTCTCCCAGCCCGGCACCAGCCGCGCGCCGCTCTACTCCTCGCTGACAGCCGATTGGTCCTGAAGGCGGAGCCGCGGCTACCCAGTTGCTAAGCTGCGTTGTTAGGGAGCGTTGCCGGGCGACGGTGACGCTCACAGCATCCCAAGAGCATCTTCAGAGGGAGGACCGGCCGGTGTGCAGAGGATGATGGAAGAAGCATCATGTGAGCGGGGGAGGTGATCTCCCCCGCAGGATGGAAGTCACTCTTATATCTCCTGATATTCCCGGAGGAGCTGATCGGTGATGGCTCCAGGTACACAACACTGTCCTTTATGGATGAACATTCTACAATCATTTACTTGTTTCTAGAAAAAAAAAACTGATTTGCTTCCTTTGGGCTTTTTTCCCCCCCAAATGCATTCCAACTGCATAGACAGCCCAAAATCAAGGTAATCCTATGGGCATAGTTCACATCATCGCAGTGCAGTTCAGTGCAGTTAAAAAAAATAGACCACGCTGCGGTTTACTGCACCACAAACGCAGGGAACGCGCTACAAACACGCTTCAAAATGCAACGCACCCCTTCAAGCCAAGAAAGTCAGCCCCAAAAACGTACAGAAAAATTTACTGCTAATGCAAAGCTAAGCGCAGCACAAAATGAATGCAATACGCATTCAAGAGCGTGTCAAGCGCACGACAAGCACGCAGCAAGCGCGCTTCAGACGCACTTCAAACACGCTTCAAATGCATGTAAACGTGCAGTTATGTGCAGTTTCTGGTGTGAATGGTCCCCAAGAGTCCATTCACACCAGAAACTACACATAAGTGCAAGTTTTTGATTGCATGCGTTTGAAGCACGTTTGACACACGCTTGACGCGTGCTTGAATGCGTTTTGCATGAGTTTTGCGCTGAGCTTAGGATTGCATTTGCAGTGCATTTTTCTGTATGTTTTTGGGCATGGCTTTCTTGGCTTAGGGCTCATTCACACCAGAAAATGCACATAACTGTGCGTTTGACTGGATGTTTACATGCATTTGATGTGCACTTGCTGCATGCTTGTCGTTTGCTTGACACGCTTTTGAATGCGTTTTGCATGCGTTTTATGCTGTGTTTAGCTCTGCATTTGCAGTGCATTTTTTCTATATGTTTTTGGGCTTGGCTTTCTTGGCTTAAGGGGGTGTGGTGCATTTAAAGCACGTTTGTGGTGTTTACATGCATTTGAAGCATGTTTGAAGCATGCTCGACGCTCCCTTGATGCACACTTGATGTGCGCTTTGCATGCATTATTTGCTGCGTTTAGCACTGCATTGTCAGTGCATTTTTCTATACATTTTTGTACTCGGCTTTCTTGGCCTAATAGAGCACGGTGTAGTACATTTGAAGCGCGTTTGTAGTGCGTTATCTGCATTTGTGGTGCAGAAAAATGCAGCATGCTCTACTTTTTTTAACTGCGCTGAACTGCACTGCTATGATGTGAACTATGCCCATAGGATTATCATGATGTTGGGCTGTCTTTGCAGTTAGAGTGCAGTTCAAAATGCACCCGACTGCGTTCAGTGTGAAAAAGCCTCATGCAGATAGGGCACTTATCTGTCTCTCCTAGACACTTGTAGATGTGTGTAATGCGTTTAGGCACATCAAGCGTCAGAGAGTTAAAGTGGTAGTAAAGTGCACTTTTCTTTTCTATTCTTTTTTTTTTTATCCCCTGCAAGGTAAAGGCACCATAGGGTGAGTACATGGATTGAAAACTGGCTACAAGGGCGTGTTCAGAGGGTGGTGATAAATGGGGAGTACTCAGAATGGTCAGGGGTGGGTAGTGGGGTCCCCCAGGGTTCTGTGCTGGGACCAATCCTATTTAATTTGTTCATAAACGACCTGGAGGATGGGATAAACAGTTCAATCTCTGTATTTGCAGACGATACTAAGCTAAGCAGGGCAATAACGTCTCCGCAGGATGTGGAAACCTTGCAAGAAGATCTGAACAAATGAATGGGGTGGGCGACTACATGGCAAATGAGGGTTAATGTAGAAAAATGTAAAATAATGCATTTGGGTGGCAAAAATATGAATGCAATCTATACACTGGGGGGAGAATCTCTGGAGGAGAACCAGAGGAGGGCTGGAGTCAGCTGACAGAGTCTGCTGAATGCTGAAGGTGGAGTTCTGTCCTCCTCTCTACTGCCAACTGCTGAAGGTGGGGGCAGAGATGAGCCTCTAATCGGCTGCAAAGAGAAGCACAGAATCTGGTGGTGGAGTTCTGTTCTTGTCACTGCTGCTGACTGCTGAGACATGGTGGGGATGGAGATGAGGGGGGCATCTGCAGGCGCGGTGCGTAGGCCACATGAAATGGCCTGGCAGGCCGAATTTGGCCCGCGGGCATTGTGTATGACACATGTGCTCTAGAGGAATCCCACAGATGTGTCACATTTCAGCATTTCATTTGTTGGCAAAGTCCACCTAAATCTGCTAGTGCATCTAATGCCCTGTACACACGACCGGTTTTGCCGTCGGAATAAACTCTGAAGGTTTTTCTGACTGAGTTCCGATGGAATTCCGCTCAAGGCGGTCACACCAAATTCGACCGTCCAGAACGCGGTGACGTACAACACGTACAACGGGACTAGAAAAAGGAAGTTCAATAGCCAGTAGCCAATAGCTTCCGTCTCGTACTTGCTTCAGAGCATGCGTCATTTTTGGTCCGTCGGAACAGCATACAGACGAGCGGTTTTTCCGATAGTAATTTGTTCAGTCGGAAAAATATAGAACATGTTCTCTATCTAAGTCCGTCTGAATTTTCGACAGAAAAAGTCCGATGGGGTGCACACACGGTCGGAATATACGATGAAAAGCTCCCATCGGACTCTTTCTGTCGGAAATTCCGCTCGTGTGTACGCGGCATTACACCACTCTCTCCACAGGAAGACTATGCTGCTGTGTAAAGGTGTCTCCCTTGCTCCTCCATCCAGAGTGGAGACACCATGTGGCTTCATTCAAACTGACACTGTTGAACCTGTGTTTATATGCATCTAGATCAGTGATGGCGAACCTTGGCACCCCAGATGTTTTGGAACTACATTTCCCATGATGCTCAACTACACTGCAGAGCGCATGAGCATTATGGGAAATGTAGTTCCAAAACATCTGGGGTGCCAAGGTTCGCCATCACTGATCTAGAGGAAATTTCTAAACACATATAAATGTATGTAATGTTCTTTTAGTGGTGCCATTCACACTGTGGGTTTACCCGCGTTTAGGTGCGGGCAGTATAACTGCTTCTAGAAAACTAGAAATCTGTGCATCCGATTAGATACTCTAAACATGGCTAAACCTGTGATTGCACCAGAAATTCACAGAGCTGTGTGCAGTTCCTGGAGTTTGATTTTTCTGTCCTGAATGTGGGCTGTCATCTCTATAACAGTTAATTGCTGGATCTCAGATTTCCTGGATGAGTGAGGTTTTTGTGATTGTCAGAGCTGTTTATTTTCTGTAGACACAAGGCTGTGGGTGATGTCATGTCCCCTGTCATTCCACCACTATATATGTGTCTAGTGTGATGGAGAAACCTGTTTCCTCTGTTGACGTGAATGGTAAAGCTAACATGTAACCACTCGACCTCCGGAAGATTTACCCCCCCTTTATGATTAGGCCATTTTTTGTGTTACGGCACTGCGTTACTTTAACTGACAATTGAACGGTTGTGCGACACTGTACCCAAATAAAATTGATGTCCTTTTTTTCCCCACAAAGAGAGCTTTCTTTTGGTGGTATTTGATCACCTCTGCAGTTTTTATTTTTTGCGCTATAAACAAAAAAAGACTGGCAATTTTGAAAAAAAATCTAATTTCTTCAAAAGTTTAGGCAAATATGTATTCTGCTACATAGTTTTGGTAAAAAAAAAAAATTCCAATAAGTGTACAGTATCTCACAAAAGTGAGTACACCCCTCACATTTTTGTAAATATTTTATTGTATCTTTTCATGTGACAACACTGAAGAAATGACACTTTGCTACAATGTAAAGTAGTGAGTGTACAGCTTGTATAACAGTGTACATTTGCTGTCCCCTCAAAAAAACTTCAACACACAGCCATTAATGTCTAAACCGCTGGCAACAAAAGTGAGTACACCCCTAAGTGAAAATGTCCAAATTGGGCTCAAAGTGTCAATATTTTGTGTGGCCACCATTATTTTCCAGCATTGCCTTAACCCTCTTGGGCATGGAGTTTACTAGAGCTTCACAGGTTTCCACTGGAGTCCTCTTCCACTCCTCCATGACGACATCACAGAGCTGGGGGATGTTAGAGACCTTGTGCTCCTCCACCTTCCGTTTGAGGACGCTCCACAGATGCTCAATAGGGTTTAGGTCTGGAGACATCCTTGGCCAGTACATCACCTTTACCCTCAGCTTCTTTACCAAGGCAGTGGTCGTCTTGGAGGTGTGTTTGGGGTCATTATCATGTTGGAATACTGCCCTGCGGCCCAGTGTCTGAAGGGAGGAGATCATGCTCTGCTTCAGTATGTCACAGTAAATGTTGGCATTCATGGTTCCCTCAATGAACTGTAGCTCCCCAGTGCAGCCCCAGACCATGACACGCCCACCACCATGCTTGACTGTAGGAAAGACACACTTGTCTTTGTACTCCTCACCTGGATGCCGCCACACATGCTTAACACCATCTGAACCAAATAAGTTTATCTTGGTCTCATCAGACCACAGGACATGGTTCCAGTAATCCATGGCTTTAGTCTGCTTGTCTTCAGCAAACTATTTACGGGCTTTCTTGTGCATCTTTTCAGAAGAGGCTTCCTTCTGTAACGACAGCCTTGCAGTCAAATTTGATGCAGTGTGCGGTGTATGGTCTGAGCACTGACAGGCTGACCCCCCACCCCTTTCAACCTCTGCAGCAATCCTGGCAGCACTCATATGTCTATTTCCCAAAGACAACCTCTGGATATGACGCTGAGCACGTGCACTCAACTCCTTTGGTCGACCATGACGAGGCCTGTTTTCAGTGGAACCTCTCCTGTTAAACCGCTGTATGCAGCTCAGTTTCAGGGTCTTGGCAATCTTCTTATAGCCTAGGCCATCTTTATGTAGAGCAATAGTTAATTTTTTCAGATCCTCTGAGAGTTCTTTGCCATGAGGTGCCATGTTGAACTTCCAGTGACTAGTATGAGAGAGTGAGAGCGATAACACCAAATTTAACACACCTGCACCCCCTTCACACCTGAGACCT